>NW_015654491.1:993116-1007844 GCF_001515625.1 Sinocyclocheilus rhinocerous
AAACACTGAATGACCAAAAAAGCACCACCACCAGTCCGAAGTTCAGTTAAAATGACTAATATGCATTCATACATGGTTATCAAGTTTTAATTCTAATTACAAAAGTTCTATCATTAAATAACATTGATTATCATATTATAATGCTTGACTGACTGATGTTAAGAGTGTACTTTCAGATATTTATAAAACTGTGCCATTTCACAAACAAATATATATATGTATATATATGTGTATGTATGTGTATGTGTGTATATGTGTGTATATGTGTGTGTGTGTGTGTGTGTATATGTGTATGTGTGTGTGTATATATGTGTGTATGTGTGTGTGTTAGGGCTGGACAATAATTCAATATCAATAAGTATCGCGATATAATTTTTTTCAATAACGGTGATATGATTTTTAAACACATTTCCGATATTTCGATATACATTATACCAGTGTTTCCCATACATTGATTTATTTGTGCCGTTTGACTTCGTTGAATAAACATGAGCACTGCACGTTTCAAAATCTGGACATTAAATGTGTCTTTTGTAGAATTTTAAACCTACATATAAAGTGTATTTTTATGATAGCAGTAACTGTAAAGGGACTATTGTAATTGGTCAATCAAATGTAAGCTAGTAGGCTACAGTACTAATTACTAAGCTCAAATGAGTTAATGTGTGTTCCTTATAGCAGTTAAAATGTAGTTATTTTCTTTATTATTTATTTTCATTTTAATTCAGTGATTTTAAGTTTTAATTTAGTTATTTTAATGCTTTAAAGAGCCATTTTAGATTGGACAATGAATCAGACTGAAATAAGCCTGGCTTATTTGGTTAATTGTTTTATGAAACAGGCCTCGAGGCATTAAAAGTGATAATATTTTCTCCATTGCATCATATTACATTGAATCGCATTGTGTTGAATCGAATCAGATCGCACTGCATCGTAATAGGTGTGAATCGTATCGCATCGCATCGGTAGCTGCTTCATATGTATCTTTAATGTATCGTATCGTTGGCTATGCATCGAGATGCGTATCGTATCGGTCATGAGTCATGAGATGCACATCCCTAAAGCAGATAAACATCAAATTTTCATTTTTGGGTGAACTATCCCTCTAAACTAGCAAAAGGGGATTCGGACATGCCCTGAGTACACCTGCGCCGTGCGCTTTAGACCATGCGCTTAGATCGTTAAAATAGGGCCCTATAAGTGAACCTCAGAGAACATTATAAAATAATTTTTTTAAATGCAGTTCATGACCCCTTTAATAACTGAATAAAGAAGCAAGTATTGAGTCCATGGTTTTTCATCATGAGCAATTAGAAGAAGTGTCTGCAAAACAAGCAAATTCTTTTGAAAATAAAACAACAAATTAGACATAATGATGGGTTTATTCAAAAACACATTAAGCAATACACAACCTGTGTAGACAATGTGGTAGCAAATCATATGAAATGTGAAATAATGGAACAAAAAACAACACGCATGACAAAAGATAAAACCAAAGAAGGCAAAAAAGCAAGCAAACAAATGTAATTGTTTATGACTAATGTACACAGACAATATATACTGGCAGTTCTGTTTTGGAAAATGGTGAGATATGGGATTATTGTGACTTCATATATGCCTGTATCAGATGCCTGTGTACATGTGAAGCTTCGACTGTGTGATTATGTCATGCTGATGTTTCAAGAATAAAGAAAATGTAGGACTCACTGGATGCTGGATCGGCCAGATAGCTGTAGCGCTTTCGCAATGCTAATGAAGCAAAGGTATGTCGTCGATCTTTGTCATTCTGCAATAACACAAAAGTAAAAATCCTATGTAAGAACAAAGTGACAAAAATCGTAGTGCAATCATCTTTTTAGTGGCTAACTACTACAATTTCATTTTGATTATTTTGAAAGCACTGTATCTACATTGGTCCAGATTTTTTCAGTGCATCTTTTGAAGGAGTTAATTCACGTGGTCAATTTAATTTAGGATATCGATAAAATATTTAAATTGCTTTAGTTTCTGTAAGGAATGTTGTGCTTTATTTCACTTTGAAATGTGGTCTCCTGAGAGAGGATCAACTAGATAAGCACAGCCCATTTGCTAACAGTGTGAAAGTTTAGTATTTTCCAGTGAAA
Source organism: Sinocyclocheilus rhinocerous (assembly GCF_001515625.1). NCBI lineage: Eukaryota > Metazoa > Chordata > Actinopteri > Cypriniformes > Cyprinidae > Sinocyclocheilus > Sinocyclocheilus rhinocerous. The sequence goes on from NW_015654491.1 coordinate 995,240, forward strand.
CTGCCTAATTGCTTCAATTTGAAATAAAATTAAATACAACTTAAATCTGCAAAAGAGATATGTGAAAATTTTTTCCACCAAGCCACAAAATAACACAATGCTTTAAATATACTGATAAACTCAAAAAGAAGTCATGCACTTGCCTGACCAATGATGGGAGCTGGTACAAAATCTTTTGACTAATCACATAAATAAGCGTATGATCACATAAGCACCACATTAAAGGCAAAGGTGGACAAGTTATTAAATATGTACCTCATCATCAGGATCAGACTCCATTTCCTAAAATTTCCCACGGTGCATTGCAGCAATACATAATGGAGCAGCAGCAGCCGAGGATGGTGGGTAAGTGAAGATCGTATTGGAAAGAGAGGAGATAAGAGAAAAGGAGTGGAAAGAGGACAGTAAAGGAATAGAAAAGATAATAAATGCAGATGCAGAGAGATTAAAAGAGAGCCAGACAAAAGGAAAGGCAAAATAAAGTTACAGCTAAAGCAACAACACAAATAGCTCTGTGACATGTTTAATGTTTAATAGACTCCAGATAACACTAGAGAAAATGCCACACAATGTGTTTTTGTCTGTTCTTACCTTCCTGTGTGTTGGCAGTGTAAAGTTAAGGTTGCAGATTGCACTCTGTGGCAGGCTTTTTGCGATTTTAGGTTCTCTGAGGAATGAGATTCTTCCACATGGCTCTTGGCCCATATCTCTGACCTACAAAACACATCCATATACACAACACAGAATGACAAAAAGTCTTAAGATATAACTCCAGTCATATCAGTATCCTAATAAATGCTGCTTTATTTTACATTGAGCTGAGCTGCCTCATGGGGTCTGCTATATTGCGGTCACATGACCAGCCAAATAAAATTATATGCTATGCCTTTGCTATACCTGTTATAGGACACTTTTTATACACAATTTATGGCTGACTGTGAATAGAGAATTTTTTTCAGTGGCACTGGTAACCGAAAACGTTTGCGTGATGCTGCATCCACATTGCTAAGTATCAATATAATGTCCAAGACATTTTGTTACATCTGCTAATGGAACACAAAAAAAACCTTTAACTTACTTTATATCTTCGATCAATAGAGTAAATATAACTTTTTGCATTTCATTTCAATATTCGGATTAAACTGTATAGCTGATTTACTGGATAATACTTGTTTACTGAAATTCTGTAAGTGCATCCTTTATAGCTGAAAGAGTTAGGCCACTGTCACTCAAACCTTGACATTGAATGGGAGTCGGTTCTCTTTGAAGGCATAGAAGTTGAAGACGAGTTGCTGACCACTCTTTGCCAGAGGAGTGATGTTGCCGTAGCATTCTACATGAATGGGCTTACCCTCCAGAATCTGACAAAGGAACGAGTGACAAATCATAAGCATTTATACAGTGATGTCTCTAAGGTGTCAATAAATGATCAAAAGGGTTATTGTGTTTGAATATGGGATAATATGAACGTGTGAGTGGCCTGTGAATTACAGATTCACAGTTTTTTTCCATGGATTTTCTTATGTGTGTGTGTATATACAAGAATATTCACAAACTCGTGACTCACTGTTTCCAAACACTGAGAGCATGTTCAACGTTAATTATTTATGTGAACGTGTGTATAGTGTGTGCATGTGTGTAGGCTAGCGTGTGAGTTATAGTGGCACACCTCAATGTCTTTGCTCCTTGCCACCTCCTCAAAGTTCTCCTGCTGCTCCAGAGTTTTGTCGACTTTGTCGTCAGTCATGCAGAAGCAACGCAAGCGGGACTCTATAGGGTCGATCATTTTAGCAAACACCACAAACTTGGCCAGGTATGGAACGCAGATCATCTCTCTGTACAACTGAGATGCTAAACCCACTGTCTCACTGATCTGCTGACAGTCTGCCAACCAAAATCTACAAAAAGGAGTGGAAAGAATTTACCTAGAATAAGGAAAATCCTGTACAATTCTCAAATTTTCACAAATATTTACTTTCTCTGTTACAACTCCATGGGACCGAAAACCTTGTTTACATGATAGAAGTTTTGGAAACAAAATCTTTCAGTCAGTTGTCTTCAATACTGACACAAACAATGAATGTTTATACGAATGGTGCTCAGTGGGTTGGTTGAAACCCAAAAATGGGCCGCAAATCTGTTCTGATATATTCATAGACAAAAAAAAAAAAACAATGTTAAATCCAAAAGCAAAATATGACTACAGAAGCATGCATATTTAGAAAAATAAATGCTTATCAAAATGAAGCAGATAACACATAAAATAAGATGCCATCAAATCTACAATAAATACAGGTTTACTTGCAACAAGAATAAACATGGTTTAATTTTGATTATTTCTGAGCTTATGCAGTAATGTCCATTAATTTCAATGTTTGATTTCAAGAACAGTTTTGTAAGGAACTGACACTCACAAACTGGGGAGTTACATAATTTAGAGAAATTTTGAGCAGAAACAAGTAGATCCCTCACAATCTTTATAGAAATGGTGTCTGTTCTTTAATGATCTTATGTGGACCTTCCTTTCCTCACTAACTCTTTATTCCAGTCCACAGTCTGCAGTCATATTTGAGTTCAATCAGCATCTGGCATTGTGGATGTGCAGATGAAAATGATTATAATGATATAATTTAATCTAGGGCAGAGATCGTCCACTGTCCCCCACTCCAAAGCACATGATTTGAATCTGCATCTGATACACTCCAACATCAGCTGAGACTAACCTGGCAGACACATTTGTGGTGAAGGAAACGCAGTCTGTGACAAAGGAGAGTGGAGTGGTCCCAGTGATGTCTTCCCACTGTGCAGGGGATGTTCCACCTAAAAACAAAATATGTTAAAAACTGGTGTTCGGAATCATTTTCATCAAGACACTTTTTTTGGGTGCTTAACGATTTTTTGGTCCTTTTTATTCGATAGTAGTATGAAATTTCGTGTCACTTGCAAATGCATGTTTTATCTCAGATTTTTCCTGACTTTTAACTCTGTATACACAAAAGCAAACACGAATGTTGAATTTAAATTCAAATGGGGCATCTCAAATAATGTGCAGTTGTTGTTGCATCTTCATTTGACCATGACAACCTGACATTTTCCACATTTCATTTAAAATACACACACACTCAAACTATTCACGTGCCTGTAATGCTACAGAGCAGTCTAAGGCAGGGGGCAGGTTCTCCTTTGCGCCCGTTAGAAACAGCCTCTTTGGATCTGGGTGGCACAGGGATTGTCATGGTGATGGGCTTGTGGAATTTCCTCCTCCTGGGCTCCACGGTAACAATTGGGCTGAAGGATGCACAGTTACCAGTGATAGTCCGCACAATGTCCTCTGGCACAGGCTGTGCCTGAGAGAGAAACAGAAAAAATTGGTATGATGTACAGGAGAAAAACATCTACAGTACATATTTTTCTGAACTAATGCCGTTTTTTTTTTTTTTTGGATCATGTCTGATGAACATTTTGCATAACCAGTCTAGGCATATGCAACTAATTAATCGTCCATTATGCATATAGCTTTTTATTGCTGTAGTCTTCTGACTTGTTTCTTTTGTTACATGTATATACTCTCAGTTTCTATGCTATGTTCATGAGATGTTTACCAGGAAATGCATCCTGACCACTGTTGTAACAGACAGATTCACTTTCCAAAGAACAGATGCTATTCTGCTATTATGTCTGTGTTCTGTGTGAAAATATTCTGCTATAGTGTGTGTGTGTGTGTGTGTGTGTGTGTGTGTGATAGAGAGAAAGAATGATCCCAGAGTCCCTTGAGATGACAAGACAGGCCAGATTTATGTAAATTGCTTAAATTAATTTCGCTTACGAATCATTCAAAATATTTTGTGAAGCAGTTACTTATTTATTGAAAAAAACTGACTCAAAAGACTCGCAAACCAAAATTATTATGGTTTGCAAGCGATTTATAATCTATACAAGCTATAAAACAAGATCAATATATATCTTGTTAAATATTTTAAAATTGATAATAAACATAAACAAAAAATTACAATAGAAAACACTATTTTAAAATTCCCAAATATTTCCAGGTATTCCATACAATAAAATAAAAAAAATAAATAAAATAAATAATTAAAAACATAAGCTTGACCAAACATAATTTGACAACAACCATCTTGATAAGTCCTTATACCTGTAGTCCAACACGAATCTTCTTCGTAAGCGCTCCGTGAGGAAAGGCAGCTTTCACCATGGGAACCGCCTCACTGCTCAGGACTCCGCCCTCTGGTCCCATGTAATCACTTTCTTGTTTGATGCGTGACAACACTGCAAAGTACTGTGGGAAATCTTTTGTAATGATGCGGCAGATACGTTTTTTCTCCAGCTCTGCTGGACTATCCATCTCTGTAAATACATATGAAAACACAAATAAACTAAATTACAAAGATTTAATGAAAACTACCTGTGAGGTATTTAAAGAAAACCATATTAGTCTGAAGTTTTAGTTATGTCATTACTACATTACCCTCATCCATGCCATTAAGGATCGAGGTGAGCTCTGTCACTTTACAGTCACAATGATGTTCTTTCCAGGTTTCTCCATTATCGCTGCGTAGAACGATCAGCTCCCTCTCCTTTCCCCGCATGGAGCCAAAATGAGGAATTTCAACTATCACAGGCCTGAAATGAAGTGAAGACAATAAGGGAAGAATTCAGTAAACAGATGGGGAACTGCACCATGCAAACTGCATTCAGCACTAATTTGATGAGAATTTAAGAAGGAAATCCTGACATTACTCAATCTGAACTCATTCCCCATTGACATTTTTGTCAAAAAAGTTTAAAACTAATGCATTTAGGCCAAGATTATGTTGTTCATGAGTTATCTGCTTTAACTGTGAAACTACAGATAATTTAAGCCACCATGGAGGAATTCTTACCCCAAAAACTGTGCCCCAGCTGGCCCCATTTCCACCAGTCTGCTCACAAGTCCCTCTCCCTCCACCATAGGGGGTAGGTATGCCAAGCGGTGCCGTTTTGCTAGGCGGCAAGTGATTCTTGTTGGTGCTGAACACTTCCTGGGTGGAATTATTATACGCATTCCATCATGACGACTTCCTCTCATTGACCCACCCCGAGCATCCACCATGAAACTCACTAGGAACCTGCAAGAGAATACAGGATTAATGGAAGAGAAAGAGGGAAGGACATGAAGAAAGAAAGAGGGACACCACGCTAACCCACTACACAGACATGAACGAGTGAGAGACGATTCCCATGCTGTGATCACTGTACACCCAACACACGTGGTGAGAGAGAGGGAGGGAGGGAGAAGGGAAAGGTCTAAGCAGAAACAAAACGGAGGAGAAACAGTAAGCAAGAACAGACCATTAAAGAGAGAGAGATAGAGACAGTTTAGTCAAGACAGAGGAAAAACAATTAAAAAGAGTGACAGTGCTTCGAGCTGTTAAACCTGGCAGCATTTAGTCCCTCATACAACAGCAGCAGAGACACCTGAACAGGAAACACAAGGGATTCCTTCAATACTGACTTTCCAAATATTACCATAGTCACTGTACTCATGTCATGACTCTGTGTGCAAAGGTGAAAATAATATCCTGTTTACTGCCAAGATTAATTGTTTCGAAGCAGTGATCAGTGATCAACAGTGTGACCAAGAGCACCTCCACAGGTGGATAGAAAACCCAAAACACACTTTATCTGTTAACGTGAGCTGAATGCAATATATATTTGCATGTGCATTGCCACTGTGTGTTTGTTATATATACATGATGTCCTAACACTGATGACAAGGGCTGGACGATAAACCAAAAATTTTGACAACATATGGCAAGTCAACATATTGGTGATATTCAATATATATTAAAACTACCTTTGAAAGAAGTCTCTTATGCTTATCAAGGCTGCATTCGTTTGGTCACAGTACAATGAAAACAGTTATATTGTGAAATATTATTATAATTTAAAAACATTTTCTATTTTAATACATTTTAAAATGTCATTCACTCCTGTGATTACAAGGCCTCTATAGTCTTCAGTGTCACATGATCCTTCAGAAAACAACATTTTAATCATGATATTTAAAGTGTGATATTTTTTCGGGATTCTTTGATAAATAGAAAGTTCAAAATAACATCTTTTATTTTAAATAGAATTTTTTGTAACAATGCATTAGTCTTTACTGTCATTCAATCAATGTATTTTTTTTTATACTGACCCCAAATTTTTGAATGTTTGTCCTGATGCATTTCCTTTACTTACTTTTTTTACTTACTTTTTTTTTTGACAGAGGAACCATTTTGACAAAATATCCATTTAAAATGTTTAATGTAAGAACTAAAACAGTAAAAATCTTAAAAATAATAAAGGTATGTTTTTCCATACTATTTTCAAGGAATAAATCAATTTAAATCTCGAAGAATATTTAATAATTTTCTTTTATATGGGTCAGCATAACAATAAATAGTAACAAACTGCATTATTTACATATTTTTAATAAAACAAACATGTTTTATTCATGAGATATGCCACCCACAAGATTTACGGAAACATTACTGAGGGATGGCGGCATGGCGCAAACAAAAATTAATTTCTTGAATTAGAGTACTGAATCAATTCAAAACATCACTGTGAAATTCACAATGCCTACTCTAAATTTTAAAAATTATTACAAATATTGTTAATTTTCAACATATTGCCCAGTCCTACTGAGGAAATGATGTTGCTTCAACAAATAATTTCTAACTGTGAAATGAAGAACATTACTAAAACCTCCCTTTCATCACAAAATGTCTAATGTGCTGATGGTGGAACTAGTGTGTGTAATGAGTGATCTGAAGTTTATTTTATGACTATGCTGAATTTGCTGATTTCTGAATGAGATGAGGTCCATTTCCCAAAGACCGGCTAAACACACACAGTGTGGAGGAGTGCTCACACAGATGAGGAGATAAAACAGGGAATAAAACACCAGAGAGCAGGAAAGAGATAAAGAGTGAAAGTAAACAGGAGAGGACAAATGAAAACACGTGACAGAAAGCTATAGAAAGAGTGATGTCACCGGACTCAGTTTTCACCTGGAGTCATACTGAGGAAGCGGGGAGGAAGGGCTGCAAAAGGACAAATTAACGAAAAGAAAAAAAGAACAGAAAGCAAGAAGTAAAAAAATAAACAACATTCATTATTACAGTTGCTGTCATGGCAGAAATGCTGACATACATGTAAGAAAGACATGAAGCTGATGTCAAAAATCAGATCTTATGTGCAATGTAGCAGAAAGTGTGGGGGGAAACCTACAGGAAAACAAAATGTGCTTTATGCAAACAACTCAATGAAGCCAATGAAAAGCTTTTCACATGCTTGCTCAAAACAGCCTCATGTTTACTGATTGGTTGGATTAAATCATCTCCCACCAATCATAAATGGTATAATTATAATGTGCTAATGAGATGCTCATTAGGAGATATAGGTGGTCAAAAGCAGTAAGTTTTAGCATTGAGATAAATGGGTATTATAACAGAATTGCAACACACAGAATGACATTTAATTTCTTCTATATAAAATATTTTAACTAAATACAGATATGTAAAATAAGGAGGACTGAGCACTATTAAACAGTTTGGGGTCAGTAGGATTTGTTAAAGCAATCAGTACTTTCATTTCAGCAAGGATGCATTAAAAGTTATATTAAAGACATTTATAATGTTACAAAAGATTTATATTTATATTTCAAATAAATGTTTTGGATGTTCTATTCATCAAGTATGTGAAATAAATGTATCACTGTTTCCACAAGAATATTAAGCAGCATAACAGTTTTCAACATTTATAATAATAAGAAATGTTTCTTGAGCAACATATCATCCTATTAGAAAACATTAAAAAATCTTACCAACCCCAAACTTTTGAACTGTAGCGTATAGACATCATGTAAATATATATATCATAAATCGTAATCAAAATCTATTAATGTTGTGGTTACTAATGTGTTTGCATACTTAAAGTTAAACAACCATAAACACAAAAACATATTCTTACCCAGAATGCACAGGACTGCAGACAGTGTTATGTGAGTGGTCCACTGTATCAGGGGTCCAACTGTACCGCCGCATACACTCACTGTTGTATTCTCGAGTCACTGCAAGGTGCTGTAAACACATCCATATATAAAAACACACACTTCAGGGTCAGGAGCAGTTGTATAACCTTCAAAATGAGTGTGAAGGTTGTTAGACACAGAAACTAGCAATACATGTTGTAATTAAATTCAGAAATGAATAAAATATTAAATTGTTTTGTTTTGGGGTTTTTCTAATTCAGTGACTTGGTTATCTAAAGATTCCTGAGATGCCTTGTAAATCCGCTGCCGAGATAAAGCTGAGAAACACAATGTCTTTGGAAACATCCCATTGATGCATCTGGATGAAACATGGCCTCAAACAGGACACTCAACAAGAAAAATAAAAAGCAGAAAAAACAATGAGTGAAAGACAACAAAATAAACACTGTAGAAGGAGGTGGAGCTTGTGTTTCTAAACAATGACACACAAATACAGATGAGCAAATAAATGAGAAAAAAAAATGAGTGTGTTTGGATTTTTGTCTAATGAAAGGATGGAAAAGATGGAGAGAGATGATCTAACATGGTCAAGATCAAGGACCTGTACCTTATTCTGAGGGTCCACCATGTAGGAAATATCTTTAAATACACTCTGAAGCCAAACAAAGAGAGAGAAAATATGTATTATGTAAAGTGTTTCTCTGATATTGTTCAAAACTACCTGATTGCACCTGAGCTGAACAATGAAGCTACGTCAGGCATCTCAATTGCTTTTAGAACACAACATCTGACACTGAAGCAAAAATAAAAACACTTTAGTATGCTGTACTGCACTCTATCTCTTTCTATGTTCCCATAAACAAGGAACACAGTCATATACTTCACTCTAGACACAATACTGACCTCATAACAGTTATTTTTAGTTAAGGCTAATGGCTGTCATGCTTGATATGCATGTTAAATGAATACAATTCAAATTTTAATCAAATAAAATAAGTGGCCTAGTAACTACATCTTTGTTTTCTTTAAAAATTTAGCAATTCCAGGAGTCTAGCCTGAATATTTGCTCCTGAAAATGGAAAGAGCAACAGAACTCTGAACAGGAAAACACAATGGAAAAGAGTGACAGAGTCCAAGTCTGACTTTGCATCATTCTCTCTCTCTATGTCCTTCTTCCCAGTGTCTATTCAACTGTTTAAGGATAGATTGAGGTCAAGCATTTTGATCTAAATGTGCCTTTAAATAAACTATTATTAGACTGAAAGTCTCAAGTCTAAGAGTTTATTTAAAGGCACATTTGGAAATGAGAATGTGAAAATGGACAGAACAGAACAGTGTGTGTTTGTGTCTGTGTGGATGGGGACCAGGCTTTCGTAAACCCCATGGGACCCAAAACAAATATTCCAAGACATTTTGCTGTGTTGTGGAAAGTCCTGAGTGGACTTTGCGCAATTGTAGGAAGAATGCCAGGCAATGAATGGAATTAACAATAAATCTATGGCTTTTTATTAATACAGGGTTAAGATATGGCAATCCTTCGTTTATTTTTGTATTTTTTCATATCTAGTTTCTAGTGCCGATCAGTCAGTGTTGATGCAGATCAAGTGTGGTATCTTATAGCAGTGCAGTGGCACACACATATAACACATAACCTGTGGCAAAATACACAAACTATTTTAATTATATTTTTCAGTACTGAATTCAATTACACTTAATTCACATTTATTGGAAACAGCTTTACAGGAAATGCATATTTCTACATTAAAATCAGAGGTGACTGTCAAAGCAATGTCCATATTGCAGAAATGTACAGTATTGAATGAAATAAGTATATTTATAATCAATTATAAACAGTTGTTGTTATCGCTAACAATAACTATTAAAATCATTTTTTTTCATTTGAAATCTGAAATAATATATAAATATAAGAAAAATTACATGAAAATTAGAAATAAAATAAAACAACTAGGTTGAAAACAAAATAGAATATTTAAAATATATTGAAATATTAAAACATTTAAAAACTAATAAGCACACAAAATTAACAAAATGAAAACTAAAAAATTCAATTTAAATTAAAATGAAAATATAAAAATAAAATCTAATTCAAAATATTTATAAATGCTATAAAACTAAATAATAATACAACACTTACTATAAATATAATTTCTTTACTTTATCCACTTTTTTATTTTTTACTTCATCCATCATCTTTGATGTATTCATGCAATCTGGGATTGACGTAATAACTAAGGATAAAGAAAAAACTTAAATAGCAGCATAATTTGCCTTGGTTTTAAAACAGGTTTTGCACCTACAGTATGATGCCTTAATATGCTGCCTATGAAGGTAACTCACTACGGTTTGTAACAACATGGTAGTGTGTGTGTGTGTGCTTTCTGGAAGTATGACGTAGAGTATAACACAGCCGCTTTTCCACTTTCAAAGCGAACCATTCTAAGAGCAGTAAGGAATGGTTATATATTTCCACTTGAGCTTGGTTCGGCACAACATGATTACAAACCGTTCTTGGTCCGTAATTCTCAGCACGGTTGGCTAACAGTGCTGAACTTTGCTGGTAGAATGTGTGTAGTGATGATGCCACTCAAGATTGGTCACTTGTTTGTTGCCTGGCTACCAGTTTCTCTCTGTAGCTGGCCAAGTGTACTATCTGAGCTAAGTAAACAGAAATATCTGATCATAATGCGGTTGCTATTTACATCTCATACCATCTGTAAACACTTGCCTTACCACGGCAACGACTGATGCATTTGTATTACAAGCTCTGTTATCAGCCCCACAGTGGAAAATGAAACCATATCTGCACTGGCTGGGCCGAATGGGCCCGAAACAGAACAGTTAAGCAACGAGAACGGTTTGGCCTGACGGTGGAAAAGCGGCTACAGTACTGAATGAGAACAAGACAATGAAAGCCACAGATGAGAGCAATAAAGAGAGTGGGCGTTCTTACCGTGTCTTTGGTGGGCACCAGCATCTCTTCAATCATCATGCTGTCCCGAGCGAAGGAGCTTCTGTTCAGAGTGTTGGACCTGTCTGAGCTGAAGGAGCGCAGACTGGAGTGTGTAAGAAGTTCACACATGTGCACACGCACAAGCAGATACACATAAACATAAAGTGAAAGACACACAAACGGGGACAGACAAACATAAACAAAACAAAAACACAAAAGTTACAACATGCAACATCCAGGGAGAACAAAATCAAACCCTTCAGGAGAGAAGAGAGAAGGGGATATCTGATGGATAGAGAGGAAACAGACATGTAGAACAGATGCTGTATGGGCAACATTACTGTAACTGTAACATTTAAATGATTTATTCAGATACAATACCATTCAAAAGTTTGCGGTCGGAAAGAATTTATTGTATTTTTGAAAGAAGTCTCTTATACTCACCAAGGCTGCATTAATTACAAAAAAGTAATATTGTGAAATATTATTAAAATTTAAATAACTGTTTTATATTCTGAATTTGTTATTGTGTAATCTATTATAGCATTAATTTATTTTAAAAAATCTTACTGACCCAAAACTACTGAAAATTTGAACTGTAGTGTATATCTAAATTAACAGGTTTTACGCTTTGTATGCTAGTGCTACTTACATGTAACTCGATTCTTGAGTGGTACTTGCCCATGCCAGGGCATTGAATGAATCTCGCTGTTATCTCTATCTCATTACTAAGCTGTTCTAATTGTGTTTTAATGCATTGATTTGTAGTTGTTATGGTGTTCCGGGTGGTTGTTAACAACACTTAGAAGTAATAGCAATCACACACCTCTCCTAAACAAATCGCACAATTTGTGGTATCATTTATGTCAATATCACAAAGAAGTGCAGGTCTAGCTATGTGCCGAGGTTTAAGGGATAGTTCACCCAAAAATAAAAATTCTGGGTAACACTTTATTTTAAGGTGTCTGTGTTACACGTTACATGTACTTACTATTATAATAACAATTAATTATTAGGGATGCACCGAATGTTCGGTAACCGAAATTATAAGCGAATAAGCGAAAAGACAGAATAAACTGTACCGAACAATGACGTGACGCGATCAAATAGCAACCAGCGTAAAGTGAGAGGCGTGCACTCTTTATAATGCAGTAAACATGTCAGCAGTGTGGAAGCATTTAAAACTGTCCGAGAAAGATGCAAAAATCATTACAAGCACCGACAGCGAGAGACTGTTTATTGCTGCATCACGTCTTCGATGAGAAGAGAAAGGGGTGATTGTTGCTGGTTACTGTATGATGATTGAATTCGCAAAATGGCCTTAAACAATTAGTAAATAAACTGCAGAACGTTATGTTTTCTAATACACGCGCGCATTGCATGTATTCTGACAGCGCTGCACGAGCTTGCGGCAGATCTGCTTGTTAACCAGGGTTCAAAGTCCAAAGCGCGAGGAAAATCCGCGCTGAAATAGTGTTACTCATCAGTTGTTTAGTCACATTTGTATGATTTTTTTACAAGGCACTTGACAATACGATACGTGCGACGTATTCGTAATGAGACTCATTTATAAATCTGCTGTCAACAAAAAGA
>NW_015654491.1:1008208-1013036 GCF_001515625.1 Sinocyclocheilus rhinocerous
AAAATAAAAGTTGAGAAAAAGCAAGAACTCCAACATTCATAAATGTTAGTATTGTAATTTTACTGTTGTTCTGTAAAATAAAATAAAAAAGACAATAATAATGATAATAATAATTTCAACAGCTCTGTTAATACCTTTATTATAACATACACACATAGTGTTCAAATTGGGATCTGTAATATTTTCTAATGTTTTAAAAGAAGGCTCTTCTGCTCAGCAAGGCTGCTTTTATTTTGTATAGTAAAAAATACATGCCTGATGCAAGAAGGGGGTCTTATGGCCAAAAAATATTATTTTACTAACTTATTCATTTTAAGTTAAATTGTGCTTTGTTGGTATAATGTCTGCTAGAATGTTGTTCAGTGTTAAATATTTTTAAATTATTGTTTTGTAATTGATTTTTTCTTTAAAAAGCAAGACAAAACAGTAAAAAAGCCCATTTTGGCTATTTAATTTGTGCAATGGTGAAAAAAACTAGCAAAATCCATGGGGGAAAAAAACTCGAAAAACCGTGTTCGGTATTCGGCTTCGGCCAAGAATTTTCATTTCGGTGCATCCCTATTAATTATGCATAATTACATGCAAGTAACCCTAAGCCAAACCCAAATCCTAATCCTAACTAGTATAATAAGTACATGTAGTTAATTAATATTACTCAGTACTTATATGTATAATTACACTGTAACAAGGACACCTTAAAATAAAGTATAACCACATTCTGTCATTAATTACTCACCCTCATGTCGTTCCAACCCTGTAAGACCTTCATTCATCTTTGGAACACAAATTAAGATATTTTTGATTAAATCTGAGAGCTTTCTGACCCTGCATAGACAGCAAGGGAACTACCATGTTCAAGGCCCAGAGACATAGTAAGGACATCAATAAAATAGTCCATGTGACATCAGTGGTTCAACTGTAATGATATGAAGTTACGAGAATACTTTTTGTGCACAAAGAAAACAAAAATAACAGCTTTATTCAATGATTTCTTCTCTTCCTGGTCAGCCTCCGCCGCCATTCATGAGAGTACCACGACACATGTGTGTGCATTCCTCTGTTTGCGTCAGCAGGATCACACACATGCATCATTGTACTCTCGGGAATGACCGTGGAGAATGACCAGGAAGAGAAGAAATCGTTGAATAAAGTTGTTATTTTTGTTTTAGTTGAACCATTGATGTCACATGGAGTATTTTAAAGATGTCTTTACTACGTTTCTGGGCTATAAAACATTTCAGTTGCGTTGCTGTCTATGCAGGGTCAGAAAGCTCTCGGATTTCATCAAAAATATCTTAATTTGTGATCCGAAGATGAACGAAGGTCTTAAGGGTTTGAAACAACATGAGGGTGAGTAATTAATGACAGAATTTTCGTTTTTGGGTGAACTATCCCTTTAACACTTAATGCGAAAGGTTTTGAAAAAACCCTAATCCATGAGGAACAGTTATAGCAAGCACCTCCAATAAACTGACACTTTGAACAAGTACTTTTCAGCTCAGATCAAATTTACGACTACATGTGTGATTGTGTGCACCCTTCTGCAGTGCTCTTAGAAACGCCTGGATCTCTGCAGGACAGCAGTCTTGGGTTGGTTGCACAGTGTGTGTATGAGAGATTGAAAATTCTGCAGCAATCAGCAGGATTTAAAGGTACAGCACTGTAGCGAAAGAAACAGTGTCGGTTCGTTCCAACCCTGTAAGACCTTCATTCATCTTTGGAACACAAATTAAGATATTTTTGATTAAATCTGAGAGCTTTCTGACCCTGCATAGACAGCAAGGGAACTACCATGTTCAAGGCCCAGAGACATAGTAAGGACATCAATAAAATAGTCCATGTGACATCAGTGGTTCAACTGTAATGATATGAAGTTACGAGAATACTTTTTGTGCACAAAGAAAACAAAAATAACAGCTTTATTCAATGATTTCTTCTCTTCCTGGTCAGCCTCCGCCGCCATTCATGAGAGTACCACGACACATGTGTGTGCATTCCTCTGTTTGCGTCAGCAGGATCACACACATGCATCATTGTACTCTCGGGAATGACCGTGGAGAATGACCAGGAAGAGAAGAAATCGTTGAATAAAGTTGTTATTTTTGTTTTAGTTGAACCATTGATGTCACATGGAGTATTTTAAAGATGTCTTTACTACGTTTCTGGGCTATAAAACATTTCAGTTGCGTTGCTGTCTATGCAGGGTCAGAAAGCTCTCGGATTTCATCAAAAATATCTTAATTTGTGATCCGAAGATGAACGAAGGTCTTAAGGGTTTGAAACAACATGAGGGTGAGTAATTAATGACAGAATTTTCGTTTTTGGGTGAACTATCCCTTTAACACTTAATGCGAAAGGTTTTGAAAAAACCCTAATCCATGAGGAACAGTTATAGCAAGCACCTCCAATAAACTGACACTTTGAACAAGTACTTTTCAGCTCAGATCAAATTTACGACTACATGTGTGATTGTGTGCACCCTTCTGCAGTGCTCTTAGAAACGCCTGGATCTCTGCAGGACAGCAGTCTTGGGTTGGTTGCACAGTGTGTGTATGAGAGATTGAAAATTCTGCAGCAATCAGCAGGATTTAAAGGTACAGCACTGTAGCGAAAGAAACAGTGTCGGTTTGTGAGCTAGTTTTTGGATGAATGGATTTACAACTCTCTTTCCATTCCTTCCACTCATCTTCTAGCACTTCAGCTTAATTTGTCCTGATCTGCATTGATTTTATGGTTCTGTAGCATTACAGCAGCCAACTCACCCTTCTCTGCAGCGCACAGTCTGTCATTTATTCTTTCATTTTCTTTCATCTCTTTTGCCTTTCCTTCTTCATCATTCTCCTTCTTTGCTATGCACTTCTTTCAAATGATCTCACTCTGAACAGAGCCAGCATTGTATAAGAAGGTTGTACTATGGTTGTGTGCATTTGCATGCATGTGAAACAGCAAACAACAAATTAAGAGGAATATATGTTCTCTTACGGGCTAAGCTATATTCTAGTCATACGCCTCCTACCCAACATTCTGCGACCAAGCTGTGTGAATGTGTTTGTGTTTAAGCACACAATGTGGATAACTATCCTCTCTGTGCTGTCATAATCAAACATGCTTAGAACACCATATCTATTTTAAATTTTTGCAATAAAATTGCCCTGTGATCAATGTGGTGAGTAATGGCCAATTAAATGTGCCATCAGCGATGTGACAGAGTAATTGGCTTCAACTGCTGACTGATCAGCTTGACACTTTTGTCCCTGGATGTTACATAGAGCACCACACAACTGAAACAACAGCAAAACACAACATATATGAACACAATCCATGCCACACTAAACAAAAACTGACAAAGCAACCAAAACATAACAGTTAGCACATTAATCATTAACATTTCAGACATCAATAACATCTAAAACCACAATATTTAACAACACACAACTACTGCCCACTTTTCTTGTTGTATTAAAAAACTCCTCACATCTTTTGCATTTATAAACCTCCTTCAAAAAGGTTTGATGACTTTTGTGTGACCGATAAGAAGCGTGTTCGGCTTCGGAGCCAGATAGAACAAATAAAATGTCAACGCAAGAGAAGTGCAGAGACCAAAACTCCAGTTGAGATGCATGAATTTGTTCTATCAGGCCGAGAAGCTCAGGCCTCAGTGTATGAAAGAGATGAGATTCCACAGAAACGCACTGCACCAGATGACAGAGTGGAGCGAGGCATGATGGGAGTTGTAGTACGTAGGGAAAGGGGCAGAAACAGAAACGGCAGCTACAGAGAGAGAAGCCGAAAGACACAGAGAGGGAAAGGCAGAGAGAAAGACATCACTCTTACCTTATCCTGGGGCTAGAGAGAGTGAGAGAAGCCAAGAAAGAGAAAAGAGAGTAAAATGTACTGGACGTGGCAGAAGCAGTGAGAGTTAAGCATGGCACTGAGGCTCTACCACAGCATGTGTTGTGCTCCTAGACAGGACTGGGTGTGCGTTTGGTAAAAACAATCAACATTAGTAGCCCTATGTAAGAGCAAACAATGCCAGGCTGATGTTAACAAAACAAAGAGGCAGAAAATATGAAGCTCTGTACGGTAGAATATCATCCATGAGATCATCTAAATTCCAACAGTAACAATTCAAATAGCAAAAATATTTCTATAGAAATGAAAACTTATTTTCAGACATGAAACAGTGTGTCTTACCTTGGCTAAGCAGCTGGGATACTGAGTATTTTGCAAATGACGTAATTATACCAATAATCTATACAGCTAATTTGACTCACATTTGACTATTTAATGCCTCTTGTGCAAGCAAGCCACAGTGTCAATATCCAAATGCAGTAAACCATAAAGCTAATTCTTCCCTTTGAGCTACACTAGAGTTCTGAGCACAAAACTGAAACGATCAATCATAACTAAAAGCGATAAGAGACTGAAGGTCTGCATCCATCAGATCACACCTTCACGTTCCCACAGCGTTCCCTTCCCGGTGATGATGTAATTGTTTTCAGTCATTTATTCCCTGTCCTCGAACGCTATAACCACTGGCACACAAAAGCTAGCCAATCAGAACTCACTGTCCTGTACAACAAGAGCAAATCAGGCTCCATTGTGCCACATAATGCTCACATGACAAGAGTGTTACCTTTCCATCCTGTCCCACCTCTCCCTCACCTGCTATGCTCATAGCCACGATAAACAGATAATGACCTTATAAATGAGAGAACGGGATGTACTTCAGCACAAAACACCACAGATGTGCGTCTTCTGCCTTAAACTTTTCTCATAAACTTACAACTTACAATTATAATATAAGGAATTACAGGGTACCATTTTA
>NW_015654491.1:1025400-1082758 GCF_001515625.1 Sinocyclocheilus rhinocerous
CAGAAAAGTACCAAGATGATCGACAAAGTAGTCCGTGTGACATCAGTGGTTCAACTGTAATGATATGAAGTTACGAGAATACTTTTTGTGCACAAAGAAAACAAAAATAACAGCTTTATTCAATGATTTCTTCTCTTCCTGGTCAGCCTCCGCCGCCATTCATGAGAGTACCACGACACATGTGTGTGCATTCCTCTGTTTGCGTCAGCAGGATCACACACATGCATCATTGTACTCTCGGGAATGACCGTGGAGAATGACCAGGAAGAGAAGAAATCGTTGAATAAAGTTGTTATTTTTGTTTTAGTTGAACCATTGATGTCACATGGAGTATTTTAAAGATGTCTTTACTACGTTTCTGGGCTATAAAACATTTCAGTTGCGTTGCTGTCTATGCAGGGTCAGAAAGCTCTCGGATTTCATCAAAAATATCTTAATTTGTGATCCGAAGATGAACGAAGGTCTTAAGGGTTTGAAACAACATGAGGGTGAGTAATTAATGACAGAATTTTCGTTTTTGGGTGAACTATCCCTTTAACACTTAATGCGAAAGGTTTTGAAAAAACCCTAATCCATGAGGAACAGTTATAGCAAGCACCTCCAATAAACTGACACTTTGAACAAGTACTTTTCAGCTCAGATCAAATTTACGACTACATGTGTGATTGTGTGCACCCTTCTGCAGTGCTCTTAGAAACGCCTGGATCTCTGCAGGACAGCAGTCTTGGGTTGGTTGCACAGTGTGTGTATGAGAGATTGAAAATTCTGCAGCAATCAGCAGGATTTAAAGGTACAGCACTGTAGCGAAAGAAACAGTGTCGGTTTGTGAGCTAGTTTTTGGATGAATGGATTTACAACTCTCTTTCCATTCCTTCCACTCATCTTCTAGCACTTCAGCTTAATTTGTCCTGATCTGCATTGATTTTATGGTTCTGTAGCATTACAGCAGCCAACTCACCCTTCTCTGCAGCGCACAGTCTGTCATTTATTCTTTCATTTTCTTTCATCTCTTTTGCCTTTCCTTCTTCATCATTCTCCTTCTTTGCTATGCACTTCTTTCAAATGATCTCACTCTGAACAGAGCCAGCATTGTATAAGAAGGTTGTACTATGGTTGTGTGCATTTGCATGCATGTGAAACAGCATACAACAAATAAATTAAGAGGAATATTTGTTCTCTCACCCTTACAGGCTAAGTTATACTCTAATCATATGCCTCCTACCTCACATTCTGTGACCAAGCTGTGTGAATGTGTGTGTGTTTGAGCACACAATGATCCTCTCTTATCCTCTCTATCCTCTCTGTGCTTTTCTATGAAAAGCACACTAGTGATCATCATAACCAAACATGCTTAGAACACCGTATCTTTTTTTTTTTTAGTTTTTGCAATAAAATTGACCTGTGATCAATGTGGTGAGTAATGGCCAATTAAATGTGCCGTCAGCGATGTGACAGAGTAATTGGCTTCAACTGCTGACTGATCAGCTTGAAGCTTTTGTCCCTGGATGTTACATAGAGCATCACACAACTGAAACAACAGCAAAACACAACATATATGAACATAATCCATGCCACACTAAACAAAAACTTATAAAGAACCAACACATAATAGTTAGCACACTATTCATTAATATTTCAGAAATTAATAACATTTAAAACCACAACTACTGCCCACTTTTCCTGTTGTTTTAAAACACTCCTTACATCTTTTGCATTTATAAACTGCCTTCAAAAAGGTTAGATGGCTTTAGTGTGACCGATAAGAAGCGTGTTCAGCTTCGGAGCCGGATAGAACAAATAAAACGTCAACGCAAGAGAAGTTCATAGACTAAAACTCCAGTTGAGATGCATGAATTTGTTCTATCAGGCCACGTAGCTCAGGCCTCAGTGTATGAAAGGGATGAGACTCCACAGAAACGCACTGCACCAGATGACACGGTGGAGCGGGGCATGATGGGAGTTGTAGTACGTATGGAAAGGGGCAGAGACAGAAACGACAGCTACGGAGAGAGAAGGCGAAATGCACAGAGAGAGAAAGACATCACTCTTACCTTATCCTGGGGCTAGAGAGAGTGAGAGAAGCCAAGAAAGAGAAAAGACAGTAAAATGTACTGGACGTGGCAGAAGCAGCGAGAGTTAAGCATGGCACTGAGGCTCTGCCACAGCATGTGTTGTGCTCCTAGACAGGACTGGGTGCGCGTTTGATAAAAACAACCAACATTAGTAGCCCTATGTAAGAGCAAACAATGCCAGGCTGATGTTAACAAAACAAAAGAGGCAGAAAATATGAAGCTTTGTACGGCAGAATATCATCCATGAGATATACAAACATCATCTAAACTCCAATAATAACAATCCAAATAGCACAAATATTTCTAAAGAAATGAAACTCATTTTCAGACATGAAACAGTGTGTCTTACCTTGGCTAAGCAGCTGGGATACTGAGTATTTTGCAAATTACGTAATTATACCAATAATCTATACAGCTAATTTGACTCACATTTGACTATTTAATGCCTCTTGTGCAAGCAAGTCGTACTGTCAATATCCAAATGCAGCAAACCATAAAGCTGATTCTTACCTCTGAGCTACACTAGAGTTCTGAGCACAAAATTTAAATGATCAATCCATCATAACTAAAGGCGACTCAAGGTATCCATCAGATCCATCAGATCACACCTTCACATTCACACAAACAGTCACTCTCTTTCCAGACTTCGTCACTCAGCGTTCCCTTCCCGGTAATGACGTAATTGTTTTCAGTCATTTATTGCCTGTCCTCGAACTCTATAACCACTGGCACACAAAAGCCAGCCAATCAGAACTCACTGTCCTGTACAACAACAGCAAATCAGGCTCCATTGTGCCACATAATGCTCGCATGACAGGAGTGGTACCTTTCCATCCTATTGTCCCACCTCTCCCTCACCTGCTATGTTCATCATCCATCAGTCACGATGAACTGATAATGACCTCTTAAATGAGAGAATGGGATGTACTTCAACATAAAACACCACAGATGTGCATCTTCTGCCCTAAACTTTTCTGATAAACTTAATTTAATACAAATTTAATACAAACATTTTGTGATCTGATCCAATTTGGCATATGGTTATATGGATGATGGTGCTTACAAGGACATCATGTTTGTTATGATGAAGATCCATTTGATCATGTTCCATTAACAATACATTAGGCCTGTAATTAGCCATTTGAGCATCCTTTACGCTTTCTTAAGAACTTACAGCCATAATCCTCTTTACAAAGTCTATTTACACTTGATATTTTCAATAAATCTTACATTATATTTCATTCATTTTTCAGGTTGTGCATTGTACTAATATCTCTGTTTCAACAACAACGTAGTACTCTTTTGTTACTTTAAAACATTTCAATGATTTTATATTTGATAAAAATCAGAGTTTGCAACCACCAATTACCGTTACAAATTCTGCAAAAGTTGCCCAGCTGTGGAACGTAAGTTTTAGCTGAAGAGGGATAACTGCATAATGTATGCTCTTTTTAAATATTAAATACTGTAAAATATTAATGTATGCGCTAAAAGTATAACAGGTGTTTTTCTGTTATTATTTGCATAACAATTTCTCATAGTTTTATCCTGTCATCTAAAAACACTTGTGTCATGCACACTTTAACTTGAATGACACACGGTGAGTTGAATTTGTGTAGTGGGAACAGTTTCCAGAGAACTAAAATCGTAGTGTTTATTTCCAGTAAACAACAAGATATGAAGATTGACAGCGCTGAATGCAAAATAAATCTGACCGAGATTTGATTATCCCTCATTCCTCGTGTTTCCAACCTTCTTTTTTCTTGAAGCATTATTATTAATGCAGACTAAAAGCCAATACACGAAGACAGTACTAACACTTTTAGTGAAGACCACCTGAACACAACATTCTACATCCAAATAATCCTCCATCTAAAAACACCTCCAAAAAGCCATCTACTTGTGCCATAGCAACTCCATATACATTTGCTACTCATAGAGAACCAGCATAAGGAACAAACAGCTTCGCAAATAAGCAAGCATCCATACATAAAATGTAAATGACTGCTATTACCTGGCAGAGCGGGCTCCAATACTGAAACCCATGTACCCCTCCTGTGGCAAGGAGTCATCCCCTAACTCCCTCAGGTCCTGTGGCCGAAGATACTTCTCAGTCTCACCGGTCATCGCATCTTCACCTGCAGGAATGAGACAGGCTGAAGGTTAGCTCACTTGAAGGTGAACTGGTAAGGTGACCTATCAGTAGCTGCGGCAATTATTTCCCCCCACGTTGCTCTAATTAAATAAAACCCAAAGTGACTTACTTCAGAGCAATCTGAAGTTAAGTGTCTTGTTCAAATGCACAGTGGTAATAAATTGTGGTTCATTCCTTGTGGGGTGAACCTACCAGTCCACACCGGTCTTCTTGCGTCACGCAAACATCCAGCTTGCAGCTTCTAGATTATTAATTGAGGTCACATAACACCTGGGTGTTTTTCTGTCCCACCGTGAATAAGAGATACTTAGGTGGCAATATTTCACTGACTATTAATAGAAGAAACATTATGCTGCATCATGACACCACACCACTCCTGCTATGAAGCAAGTTTCCATTACACCCCCAAGAGTTTCTTAAACCTGATAAAAAATAATAATAATAATAAAAAAAAAGCAGCTTCAACCAGCAAAGGCTGGTTTTACTAGTGTCTCAGCGTGGTCTGTTTGCTAGTTTCAGAAGGGTCCGGGGTACTTTCATGCAGGTCAAACTGGAACTTCAGCTTAAACCAGTAACGTTAAATTATCTTAAACCCTATTTGCACGGGATTAGTATTATCTGGGGACCTTGCGTGATTTTGAAATTACCCCACTCGTGTGGTGCATTCGCACGGGATAAGCAAAGCCTGTGATTTTACTCGAATTTACTGACTTATCTCCCGGATACCCGGATGTCACGGCTTTGAGAGTCCCGTTAACCTCAAACACATTAACCTCAAAACCTTTTCAGCTTTCTCTTTCTGCAAATTGTATGGTGTATCGATATGATGACAGCACCCAAAATACTATCAAACACTCCAACGCAGCTCCATTCTTCGCTGAAGATGGATAAAAAGGCGCACAGCAAACAAAAACCTCGAAAAATGATATACGACCCGCCAAATGCTGGCCGAATCACAGAGATGCCGATTCGCACGGGACTAATATTATCACAGGACCTCGGTGTTCGGCGAAATATGGTAGGTCATTTGCGGGGAAATTTTTACTTTACAAATTACAGACATGGCCGATTCGCACGGGATTAAGATCACAGACAACCTCCGCAATTACAAATGACTGGAGGTCACCAGGTAATACTAATCCCGTGCGAATAGGGCTTTAGGCTGGCATTCTTATGTTCTTTAAGCTGTTTTTGAAAGCAGGGAAAATTTAAAATAATATATATCAATTTAATTTCAGAAATTACATTTTCAAATAACACTTTCATAAATATGATAACCTGTAGGCTATCTGATTTTATTGTTTTATGAAAACAAACCGTTTGAATCAATCTAAGGTTTGCTGGTCCGTTGACTAGTTTTAAGTGGGTTTTGGGCACTTTTCAGATGGTCAGATAAGCTTGACGACCTGTTTAAACCTGCAAAACAGTTTTGTATAGTTTAATAAAATGTTCAATTTTAACGATTTTTGTAACCGTCGAAATCAACAAATCGGTTATATTCAAAACCACGAGTCAAAAACAAACAAATCGTCACTTAAGTTCTACTGCTAGCCTCATTATAAAAACCAATGTCTGTATTCAACGCAGTTTTGGACAGTCGTTATTTTTGTAAGATAAGGACGCGCCTATGTCGCACAAAATGACGTTTATGTAGGCAACTCTCGAGGATTTGAGACACAGCCAACATCTTTTCCGAATTAGTGTTGGGTCGTTCTTGAACGATTCGTTCGTTTTGAACGAATCTTTAATGTGACTCGGGAAGAACGAGTAATTAATCTTTTCTGTTTCTTATAGCAGTTTTGTATTGTTTGTAGTGTGATCAACGTTTGCGTAAGTAGTAGACATATTAGGGAAGTAACACGTAACATTTTAATTATATTTTGTTAAAATGAACGAAATGAACGAAATGACTCGAAAAAAGATTCGTTCATTTTGCTGAACGAGACTCAAAGGTCCGAGTCGGTAAAATGATCCGAACTTCCCATCACTATTCCGAATCTCTCTCATAAACGCGACTCTTGCTTGTCCTCTCTCTCCGTGCTGCAGCCCCTCCCCTCCCGCAACTGAACTCCTCGGTTTCCCTAACCGGCTCGCTAATACCTTCCTACTCCGGTACCGAATTAACGCTTAATGACAACGAACAGTCATGACAAAGACTAATAGATGACCATGTGTAAAAATAGATGGCACTGTATTTGACGTCATTCTGAGTATTAAAAGTGTACATTTAAATAATAATTAAATAAGCCGAGCAGCATCCAGCCGGTGAACACTGTATGCAGCAGAGCCCCAAACACCGCAGTATTCTGACACACCGACAGTCCATATCAACACTCACATAATAGCGCTGCCATATCCCACTTCGATACAGATATAACGTATCCTTTATTAGCGTATTCTTCCGATTATCTGTTCAGTTCTCAATTAAGCTTGTATCCTCCGAGAAAAAGACTGATGATGAGGACTCAATTCGGGTTGGTCATGTGAGAGTCGGTCGTCCCGAGTCGACCAGAACTCTCGTGGCACTGGATGTGCGAGCTTTACATCCGTTCATTCGCCCGGTAATAGTTAAATCACAAGGCAGCCTGGGTCATGCGAAGGAGGATCTACCAAAGCTGCACTCTCATATGTCAGGGGAGCTCTGCTCTCTATCCAGCCTCGCGCGTCACGCACACTCAACACACGCGCGCGCAGAAACAGACCAGTGTGTGTGTGTGTGTGTGTTGCTAAATATTTTGCAGGTCTAGCAGCAAGTGCAAGGTGGTAATAAGACACCAAGTACTGTCAACATAGTTCTCTCAAGAGAATAATAAAGGGAGACAGTGCAAGCACTTGTGTGCTGGTTTGGCTGTACTTCTGAGGGTCTGTCCTCACAAATGTAAAGAAACCTGTTGAAAACTTACTTTTTGAAGTGGTCCTCACTGTTCGAAATGCTTACATCACTAGTATAGCATTAAAGTCATCATAAGTGTGTGTACAGCTAATTTCAAGGTCTCCTGTCACTGTGTATAGAACATTCATGAGACTCATTACAAAGTGCTAAAGAACATTACATAACAGTAAGAAAGTTCACCCTTTTCTCTCAAGTAGCCTACTGTCCCTACAGTGCACGCACACAACATCTCCTTTTAATGTGTGTAATTTGCTAAATAATGTGCTCTTGGGCACGTGTGGGACGCATCAGGGTTTGCTATTAAATACATGAAATATCCCCATTATGATATTAAACTGACCTACACTGTGATAAAATGATAAAATAATGAAAACAGCTTAATAAAGAGATTAAATACAGGGTTCCCACAGCCTCGGGAAATGTCAGGGAATTTTAAAAGTGTGATTTCCAGGTCTGGAATAGTCATGTAAAAACAAAGTAAAAAAAAAAAAAATTTTAAAACACACATACACACACATTAAACAAAAATAAATAATAGGTTATCTATAGTCAATAAATGTTATATTAATGACAATACAATTATATTGACAATTTAAAAAGCTAAGCTTTTGAATAACAATAATGATTTTATTTAAAAGTGATTTAAAAACTTCTTTTATTAATTCATAATTTAAAAAATACTCTTTTTGAGAATGATCTCTTAAAAAATTAAATTATTTTAAATGATCCCTATCCAGTCATCACAAGCAACTGGTAAAATCATGGAAAAATCATGGAAATTCATTGGTTGAAAGATTAAAAGAAAATTAGAAATGTTGCTTTGGAAAATAACTGAAATAAGTATATGGTAAAGTACTAAAAATTACTAATTAGTTTATAAAACTAAACTAACACTAAAACTGAAATAAAGATAAGTAGTAATATTTTAAAACAACAAAAGCTAATAAACCAACAAAAATGAACCTAAAATCCAAATTAAAACTGAAAACAAAATAAAAGCTAATTCAAAATATTAATAAAAACTATAATATATAAATAATAATAAAATAACTCTAGTTAGAAAATGTAGGAACCCTGTACATGTAATCATCTTAATTAAAATCTACAAATGCAAAATGTTTCTGTAAGGAAGGACTAGGTTTAGGGTATAGCAAATATAATAAGCCTATATAAAAAATAGACGCTAGTAGTCAGTCTCACTCTCCACCATAATATGACAACAAACAGATGTGTATGAGTTAAAAATCAGATTGGGGATCAAAGGTGCAGAGTTCAATGCTTCTGACCGACATAAGACCTACATGCACAGATTAATGGGATTACAAAGATAATTTACAGGATAGCCTATAGATCTATTATAGGTGTCTGCTGCTACACGCACACACATGCACTAATGCACACTTTACCTCTCGGCATACTGCTAAGACAGCAGTTTCAACACTCGACTTCTGCATTTTACTGCTTTATTATATTTTAAGATTGTCTCTCTATCCCTCTCTATTTTGCATGTCTCTTTCGCTCTCCAGTAGAGGGTTGACACCTGTGGGCCAAGTCAGTGTCACCTGCAGGATTGTGAGCATATCTGCTGACACACATGGTAACCGTATACCCTCATCCCTCCACGTTACCATGGAGAGGGGTGCAATGAGGGACATTAAGCTCATGAATATTTCAATGTTGCACCAGGAGACAAGAGAGAGAGTTTGGCATCATAGACAACACGTGGAGTGTTTTCTTCTCATCCTGACACTGCACGTCAGCTTCGCTGTATCTTAGGCAACTGTATGATTCTCATACAGGCTTTTTTGGGCATCTGTTATTGTGTTTCTATGTGTGAGCATTTGTAAATATGTGTTTCTAACTAAAAAACTGTATAAGTGTCAAGTTGGCATACACAGGAATTCACAGCAATCACACTCTGGTTATGTGCATACAGACAAAACACACACAGCGCACTGCAAAGCCAGGCGAGAGGAACGCATCTAAGCCGAGCGAGTGTGTGCGTGAAGCGAGGGATGATTAAAAAAGGGAGAAAAATCAGAACTGCAGAAGTGTGTACCTTCTTCCCCATCAGCCTGAGCTTCATGATCTTTCACAGCTGTCAAACATACAGTACACAGCAATTGGTTAAACATACACGCTCTCTCTCTCTCTCTCTCTCTCACACACACACACACACACACACACAGAATAATGAATGCACATAGTGTTAGGCCAGTGATCATGGTGCAAGCTGGGGAAGATGTCAAAATAACTACATTTGAATATACCGCTGGATGCAAGACAAATTTAAATAATATTTTAACAACTGCCTCACTGTTATAAGGTACAGTATGAAATATTCATTTATAGATGTACTAAAGATCACAACACTGTTTTTAAAGATTAACTTTAAGTGAGTGTTACAAGATGGCAAAGGTAATCTAAATAGAAAAATAAATATATAAAAGAAATGAGCATGAATGATTAAATATCCAATATTGGTTGAAATATACAGTTTTTCCAATAGTCTATTTAAAGTGTAATTTAAAAAAAACAGAACATGGCTTACAGTTTTAAACTGAAAATATGAAATAACGTAAGAATTCAATTCTTTGCTCAGAAGTGATTAGCATGATGTGGCTGGTTGGTGTGCATTTGATTCAGAATGCAAATTGCCTAAAAAACAAATCGCCTGGTATTAATTTATATGGTAATTGTAGGGTAGAGGATGTTGAGGGAAGTAGGTCATGACGCAGATGGTGGGGCAGGTTGAGTATGTTACCGTGGCAGTGAGGTTTTCATCTGTAACTCCTCTCAGCGTGTCCACTACGGAGATGTACCCCAGTCGGCGAGCAATGGAGAGAGCTGTGTTCCCATTCTGCCACACACAAATAAAATTACTTTACGTCTGTATATGAGGCATTTCATATGTACTATTATAAATACATAACTTGCTAAATGTAGGTATTATAAGTATAAAAGAGTGAGATGTGTGTTTATGTGAAAGGTACACTACCGTAAATGTCACTTCTGATTCATTTAGTGCATCCTTGATAAATAAAAGTATTATTTCTTTAATTTAAAAAAATCATACTCACCCCAAACTTTTGAATGGTAGTGTATGAGTGTATATGTGTGTGTGCTACAGTACATTGCTGACCAAGGTTGACAGCTTGCTGAGTGAAGCAGGTATTCCCAGCATGCCTCAGTACTCACCACTGTGAGCTCATTGGGCGAAGCTCCATACTGAAGCAGCATATTAATGATGTGGGTGTGGCCTTGCTGTGCTGCTTGATGAAGAGGTGTGTAACCGTTCTATGCACAAAGTGACAGTGTCAATTTACATGCAAAACAAGGTAATATCTATATCTAAATGTCTTGACAAGCGACAAAGAGACTCACCTTTGTTTTGGCATTAGGCTTGGCCTGATTCTCTAACAGGAAGTTGGCTATCTTCATGTTGCCATAGTGACATGCCACATGCAACGGAGTGTAACCACTCTATCAGGAGAATATGAAAGACGAGAATTTCAGACACTGATACAGACACGCAGTACAGTCCACATGAACCTCTCAATGTATCAGTCTGATTGTGGTGGTTAATCAATGGAACCTGGACCCTGACCTTGGTTTGAGCGTCAATTTCTGCTCCATGGTTCAACAGCACTTCAGCAACACCTGCCCTGTCATCCTGTGCAGCCAGGTGCAGCGGCGTGAGACCATTCTGATTATAAACACACACAGTGAGTCAAATTAATACGTATTCTCAACCGTGTGCTGTGTGCATGTGTAATATGCATATGTAAGTATGTTTACCTTATTGCCCATATTAACATTAGCCTGTTTGGTGAGAAGCAAGGACACGAGGTCTACACTGCCCTCCTGTGCGGCGAGGTGGAGGGGGCTGATGCCCTGACGGGTCACTGTGTTACACTCCGCCCCATATTCCAATAACGTTGTCCCAATCTCCAACTGATTCTTCTTAGCTGCAATATGGAGAGGCGTGTAGCCATTCTAAAGAGAATGAGAAAAACAAGATGCAAAGACACATACATTTTTTAATAGAAATACTATGCAGGCATGCAATCATCTTTTCTTGTTTTTTTCCCTAGTACTTTTCTTGATTACACAAACCAATCAGGATTTCTCAAATTTAGCAAAACAGAGACTGTAAGAAGTAACCAAGCTCTTAATTCCCCTCAAATTCCAAGCCTGTTACCATGGTGACTACTTTAACATTACTCTAGATACCCCAACTCTGGGAAAATGCAAGCCATGAAATTTGGATCTGCAAAAATCATATAATTATTTAATCTACATCTTTGTATCGTTTACCCAAAAAATATCTAAAAATGCTATAAACAAGATAAATTTACCTGAGAAAATACTTTTTTCTTTGAGCAGTAATCAAACATGCAAATGGTGATGGAAAAAATATGAGATTGAAGGAAAAATTATATTTCAATGCTTTTGCATTTGCTCTACATCATTCTATCTAAATAAAGGCAAAATCATTGGGAAAAAAATATTTAAAAAAGAATACACAACTTTTGCAAGCTAATGCAAAAGCATTGAAATATATATATTTTTCTCCAATCACATTTTTTCCATCACCATGTCCCTGTAGGGGCTCCAAACAAAATGTAGTGATATTTGCTTAAAACAAAAAATAAACTATTTGAAAATGAAAAGAAAAAACAAACTTAATGCAAGATATATTCTTTGACAATTTTGTTTCTCAGGTAAAATTTTCTTGTTTTTTTATACATTTGTTTCAGCTATATGTTTACTAGACCACAGTTTAGTTTTGTTTAATTTACTTATAGAGTTTATCAGATTTCCTGCAATTTAACATCAACTTTTCAGCTAGAGACTTTATGAAATCCTCCACAGATGTAATTTGAACATGACAACAAAGTCACAAACATTGTGACTCTTGAGATATGATTTATGTAAGGTCACTAATTGTTACACTAGGTCTTCTATGACAAACAGCATGGAAGGGTTAATCCAGCAATCCAGTCTCGATAAATTGGAGTGTGTGTGTGTGTGTACCTTCGCAGCAGAATGAGGAGATGCTCCCTGGTCCAGTAGAAACAGAGCCACTCTCTGATTATCATAGTGAGCAGCCACATGCAGCGGAGTTAACCCAGTCTACAATATACACACAGACCCCAGCACGTTCACACACGCAGACCCCAGCACAATCACAAACACCAACATGCACGCACACATACACACAAACACAGGATGCATGCATGCATGCCAGCACATACAGTACATGGGTGTGCACATGGGTGGGTGTACACACACACACACACATACACACAGACACACCATGTTAAAGTTAGAGGGAATAACTCCCAGCAAACCACATTAAGCTAGTACCATGAGTTCACACTTAGTATGAAGCGAAAAAACACCTTTCACAAGATGAGTGTGTCTTTCCTTAACACAGATTAAAGGAATAGCTCACCCAAAAATGTGAAAATTTACTCACCCTCAGATCATCCAAGATTTAGATGAGTTTGTTTCATCATTGGAACAAATTTGGAGAATTTTAGCATTACATCACTTGCTCACCAATAGATCCTCTGCAGTGAATGGGTGCCGTCAGAATCAGAGTCCAAACAGCTGATAAAACATCACAATAATCCACATGACTCCAGTCCTTCAATTAATGTCTTGTTAAGCAAAAAAGCTGCATGTTTGTTAAGTAACAAATCCATCAAGACATTTTAACTTGAGACCGTCACTTCTGGTCAAAATATGAGTCCATAATCCATAATAACTCATATTTTAACCATAAGCAATGGTTTGAAGTTAAAAATGCCTTGACATAAAGATATGAAACAACACAACATGAAGCTTTTCGTGTCACAAGACATTAATTGACGGGCTGGAGTTGTGTGGATTACTGTGTTTTTTCAGCTGTTTGGACTCTCATTCTGACGGCACCCATTCACTGCAGAGGATCCATTGGTGAGCAAGTGATGTAAAGTTAAATTTCTCCAAATCTTTTCCAATGAAACAAACTCATCTACATCTTGGATTTCCTGAGGGTAAGTACATTTTCAGCAAAAAATTTTGGTTAACCCACTCCTTTAAGCTTCTGTGTCATATTTTCTTATCTGTATTGTTGTACTTATTAAAAAGCTTAATCTATGTTAAGGAAACCAGACCCCTCATGACAGCACAGCTGACTTAATGACACACAGGAAAATCAGCAAAACTTGTCAGCTCTGTGAGTCTCTCAATAAAGTTAGTTGACAGTCATACTATGTAGTGCAAGAATAGTGAAGAAAGGTTGACACAGATGAACAGATGAAGACAAATGAAGGCCCTGTCCCAAATGACGCCCTTGGCCCTTGTGGTTTAAGGCGTCACAGTTTAGCTGGTTAGCTTGGCCCAGTTAGACCCTGCTGGTCGATGTTGTAACTACACCATCTGGCTACAAAAATCAGGCTTCTTCATTAAAGGCAATTCAAAAATAGCCATGTTCTCTGACTATTTTTTTTAAGTACTTTAAACAAATATTTCATTACATTAGAGTAAATGTTTTACCAATGCCCACTTTTTTTCTGACTTTTGAGGACTAATGGGACACCCCATGAACAAGCATGAGTGAAGTCCACATCACCATTTGGGACAGGACTAAGATGTGTTATGTAAACAAATGTAAACTGCCATGCATATATGGGCATATTTGTAGATGTGCTTGTGCATGTTGTTGTGTGCATAATGTTGCATGATGGATTTGTTTACCAACCTTTCCTGCTGCATCCGGCGCAGCTTTTTTCTGCAGCAGAAGATTGGTCACTTCCAACTGCCCATACTTTGCAGCCACATGCAGGGGAGTGAACCCTTTCTGTGGATTTATATGCGGGAACAAAAGAAGGAGAGAGAACAAAAAAGGGTGAAAAAGATCCATAGTTTTGTTATTTTCATTAGGACAGAGTCAGCTTAAAGGATAAAGAACTATGCACAAAAACCACATATAGTGGGGGCCAGAAAATGTTTTTGACAGAAGTCTCTAATGTTCACTTTGTCTCTTTATTTATTTAATCAAAAAAGCAGCCATTACTCCAGTCTTCAGTGTTACATGATCCTTCAGAAATCATTATAATATGCTGATTTGGTGCTCAAAAAACATTTCTTATTATTATCAATGCTGAAAACAGTTGTGCTGCTTAATTTTACAGTTTTTGGAAAACGTGAAAAAAAATTTTTTTTTTCAGCATTATATGATGAATACAAAGTCATTTATTCTTTATTTATGTAGTCATTTAATCTTTTTTTTTTTATTATAAATGTCTTTACTGTCACTTCTGATCAATTTAATGCATACTTGCTAAATAAAAGTATCCATTTCTTACCAAAAAACTTATAGTGTCTCCAAACATTAATGTATCTTTTCTTCATTTTACATC
Organism: Sinocyclocheilus rhinocerous; assembly: GCF_001515625.1. Taxonomy (NCBI): domain Eukaryota; kingdom Metazoa; phylum Chordata; class Actinopteri; order Cypriniformes; family Cyprinidae; genus Sinocyclocheilus; species Sinocyclocheilus rhinocerous. The sequence continues at coordinate 1,039,933 of NW_015654491.1, forward strand.
ATAACTTCTTTGGTTACATTTTTCCTAAAGTCCTAAAACTTTGCTAACATCCACATTTAAATTAGATTTTAAATTCCAAATGTTTACTGTGGTCTCAGACTTATGAGCCCCACTGTATGTGGTCACACAGTACAAACACACACACACCTTAGTTGCTGCAGAGAGGGATGTTCCCTGCTCCAGCAGGAGAGCTGCTATCTCCTGATGACCCTCACGGGCGGCGAGGTGGAGAGGGGTGTAGCCGGAAGTGGTGGTAGCATTGGGTAACGCCCCCTTCTGCAGCAGCTGCTGCACAATCTCCACTTTTCCCAGACGGCTGGCTATATGCAGGGCTGTTTGGTCATCCTAAAAATGGTCATTATGGTAATAGAGAGTGAAAGAGAGAGAGAGTGATGAAAATCTCATTTATCATCTGTCATGTTCTAATTATGTGTGTGGTGGGATGTGGACAGTGGTTTATTCAAATTTGAGCTAAGGTGTGTGTCTCACCTTGGCTTTGATGTCCACTTTAGCACCACTCTGTAGCAGGTATCTGACAACATCAACCTGGCCGGCCCTTGCTGCCATGTGCAATGCTGTTTCACCTCTCTACAACACAACATTTGATGAAGTGCATGTGAGTTGTAAGCTTTAATATATGAATACAAAATGAATCATCAGTACATAATAATATTGTGTGATGGAGTATTTCTAATGAAAAAAAAAAGTCTATGAATTTTATTATGTATAAAAAATTTATAAAAACTTTAAATTAAATAAAAATATATACATTTTATATTGATTTTCTCATTCACACTACAACCACATTTACATATATTAAGAACAATTATAATTATAAAAATTATATTAAGAAACAATTTTAATTTAAAATATCCACCTCAAAATAATAATTAACAGTTATTTATAGTCTTCGCAAGGCCACGTTCAAAGGCGGACAAGTTTTTCTTTCATTCAACATTCATAATTTGTTGTTTTTTCATGCTTGACAAAATGTATCAAACAAAATATGCCCATCCAGTCACATAAAATATCAATAAATTTTTGTATGTTTTCTATTTTTTCTATAATACATACTTTTATTTATATAATTTCATTTGTGTAAATTTTTCTTGATGTTGCACAATGCCATATATTAACAAATGAATATATTCCATGTCTGACAGAATGTTTAAGATGATAGAAATGCATTTACAAAGGTAAAAGTTTCACAGAATGACTCGCAGTACATATAATGTCTCTTTGAGTGAAACTGTACTTAAAGAGGAAACGTACCACATTGGTGGTGTTGGGTGAGGCTCCATGATGCGTGAGCTGTTTCACTATGTTCTCATGACCCATAAATGCAGCAACATGGATGGGCGTCAACCCCGACTAAAACAACCAAACAAAACACAAACATACTTTGAAACATATATAAAACTGCTTGTGCTATTACATTTCCCAAGCATATACACTAAAACTGTGAGCATTAAACTCCATTCAAAACTAAACGATGAATTTCTAGTGCTTTTATGGTACAATTCCATATCACACAAGTTATCAATAAACATTCAATCCGCATATTTCTCTCGTACCTCAGTGACTGCCTGCAGTGATGCCCCATGTTTCAGCAGCAGTTCCATCACCTTCACTCGGTTCTTCTTGCAGGCAATATGAAGAGGTGTGAAACCGTTCTGTTGATGTAGACACAAACATGCTCTGCTTGACTGAGATGCCACCACACCCACCTTTACCAGAGGTGGGTAACCACAAAATCCTTCCTCTGGTTGAATAAACCCACGGTATTCAGTAATAAAGCTGTGAGTCACTGTTCAAATTAACTGTTTTAAACTTTACATCAAGTTATTTCTGAGGTTCAGGTTTATTTTTAAACTGTCCTGAGAATGACTCAATATTACAATGGCAACACGCTCGCATTGTGTCATCCTCCCTGCCACAACTGTGTTTTGTCTTTGTGAAGCGAGAGATTAACATTCATACAGCTACATCTGTTAACAGAGGAAAATGAACCTAGTCACCCCAAGAAAGAAATGCAGAGAGAAAGGAAACAGCACGAGGGTATTTTCTGAGTTTGAATGTGAATGGCTCTCTTTTTCTCTCTGCTCTCACCAGGGCTTTAGCGTTAGGGTTGGCCTTCTTGTCTACGATGACTTTGGCCACTTTGTAATGTCCGCAGTGAGCGGCCACGTGCAGTGCCGTCAGGTAATCGTTGGTGACATCATCCACGGGAGCATTGTGCTGAAGGAGCAGCTGGACACAGTTCAGGTGATCCCCTTGGGCCGCCATGTGCAGCGGAGACAGACCGTTCTATAGCAAACCAAAAAATAGCAATGGACATTTAACAAGATTAATGGAAACAGATAGTGGTTAATCAATGGATTTTTTTTTTGATGGCAAAATCCAATATCTTGGCTGATGGTCGCCATAAAACTAATACACTTAATTTAATTTTAAAGATAGAAAACAAAATATATAGGTAAATAAATATGTCCTTTGCTGCAACTAAATTGAAATTTGTTTTACATAATATTTACTCAATTTTAAACAAATGATTTGAAAAAAAATTGAATTTGTTAAAACATGCAAAAGATTGCTTTAGCAACTTCTTTATTCTGTAATCTTATCTGGAAAATTACTTTCTCAAATAAAGACCAGGTAACACTAATTTTACAGTATCAGTAAATATGACATGAAGATGCTGGCATTGTCAAAATAAAAGCTTCCAACACTTATCGGCCGAAAACAAAAAAAATTATCACATATGCAGATATTTAGAAAATGCCAAATATTGATCAATATATGAGCCTTGGCAATACATAAGTTGACTACTAGTGATAGATTAAAATAAAAGTGCAGTCACATTAATGAATTTTGGTGAGCAAAAAATGGTCCATTTTCTATTGTCAATAGTGTAGTGATGTATATAAAGCACAGCTCACACAGAAGTCACTTTCAAACCAAGCAACTGTCTGTTGCTCATGCTGCAAATTCACTTGACAAACTGCTTGGGGATATCTTTCATCCTCACATGAAATTCTTGATTGCATTGATTTCTATTGAAATGACTAGATTCGCCTGTGAGAATTCATCAAACAATGGTAAATGTGACCACACATTAATGACAAAAAAATTATTTTGAGGGTCTTGTAAGTGTGACAGGAAATTCCTCTTGCTTTGGCACCTAAAGCCACAATCTATGGTGAAATATCAGTTTCCTGCAGTCAGGAGACAATTTGATAGCAAAGAGAGAGACAGGAAGAGGGCCTGATGAACATGTCGCTTCTGTAGAAATAATGGCCACATGGGGGCAGTCTTGTATGGAAGCATATGCAGAAATGATGGGAAAATTGGTGATCAAACATACTCACACACAAATAAAAGGGGCAGAATTATTCTTGGAGTCAGAAAAGCAGTGGTCTTACTTTGGTCTTAGACAAGATGGGAGCTCCCCTGTCCAGCAGCATCTCAACAACCTGCTCATGTCCACTGCGTGCGCCGCAATGCAGAGGGGTTAAACCGTCCTATACACACACACAGACACACACGTACAAGCAAACACAAAGATAAAATGTTACATAATATTAAAAAGTACGCTCTGAGATCATATTCTTAAGAACAGCTGATACAACCGACAAACCTCAGCACCTCCAGATGCTCCACTGACACTACATGCTGACCTGTTTAATATTTCTTGCAAAGCTATTCACTTTATGCAGTATAATATATTGCAGTTTACTTTGGATCTTGCCTGAAAGTTACCTTTACCAATGTGCCTATGATGAAGACTTGTTTATTTATTTATTTAATTGTATTTATACATTTATATTTATTTTATTTTATGATTTTCGGTCACCAAATTGTATTGTTAAAGTGACATGACGTGTAGCCAAGTATAGTCCCATACTTGGAATTTGTGCTCTGCATTTAACCCATCCAAGTGCACACACACAGCAGTGAGTATTGAACACACACACACGGAGCAGTGGGCAGCAGTTGGGGGTTCAGTGCCTTGCTCAAAGGTCTCACCTCAGTCGTAGTGTTGAAGGTGGAAGAGAGCTGTACATTCACTCCCCCCACCTACAATCCCTGCCGGTACCGAGACTCGAACCCACAACCTTTGGGTTGCAAGTCAATCTCTCTAGCCATTAGGCCATTGTGTGTCTATATATTAAACTGAAACTTGGTCTCATCTGTGATATCACTGAGGTCAAAGGGTGAGCAACTACGTATATATAAATGTAGGAACATTCTAAGAAGCCAGCTGACAATTTCCTTAAAGTGAAGCACACTGAAGCACAGATTAATTTAGGCAACAGCTCTCTTCTTGTTATTCCTGTACAAATAGTATTTTCCATTGCCATATTTGTGTATTCAAAAGTTCAAAAGTTTGGGGTTGGAAAGATACATATTTATTAAATAAATCTTTTGAACATTCTAATATCAAAAGAATCAAAGAATCCTAAAAAAGTAAAATAAATGTAAAAATGTTTCCACAAAAATATTAAGCAGCACTGTTTTAAACTTTGATAATGATAACAAATGTTTCTTGAGCACCAAATCAGCATATTTGAATGATATCTGAAGGATCATGTGACACTGAAGATTTGAGTAATGGCTGCTAAAAATTTTAGCTTTGCCATTACAGGAATAATTTACATATATAAATTATATATTAAAATAGACACCAGTTCTTTTAATTATTTCACAATATTACTGTTTTTCTATATTTCTGATCAAATAAATGCAGCCTTCTTTCAACAACATTAAAAAAATCTTAACAGCCCCTAACATTTGAATGGTAGTGTAATTTGCAGTACAGCATGTGTTTATGTGTGTTTGTATGTGTGTGTTACCTTGGTCTTGGCATCAATTTTTGCTCCTCGGTCCAGCAGCAACTTAACCATGTTTCCATTCCCTCTCTTAGCCGCCACATGCAGTGGAGTGATGTCATTCTGTATGCAACCCACACAAACAGCATAAGACACACAGCAGGTATAAGAGCGACACAATCACAAATTACAATCACACTTCACAGAGATTAAATCAAAATAACAATATGAAGATAAGTATGAAATAACAATAATATTTCTGTGACAAAATACAAAATATTCTGAATGGCATACGACATGCATTGTGACCATGTGCATGTGACCCTCAGGCTGAAGCAGATTCATACATGAGTTTGTTTGGACTGTGCCGGCCATATGACAGTTTAGAGAGTTCAGCCGGGAGAGCATTTGGAACATGTACACACACACATACATGTGAGCATGTTTGCTCACAAAGAGCCTTAGGCAGGTCATTTAGCTCATTCACCAAAACACTTATGGAGCATTTTAGGCTTCAGTCTGGTGACAATACTGTACAACATTCATGCAATACTGCCCCCGTGTGATGCTCAGAGGAACTACATGATCACAGTCATAATGAAACCAAGTCTAGCTGCATTTTGAATGGGAATCAGTGCACCTGAATGATGTATTCAAAAGTGTGGACTCCAAAGCATTTAGCATAAGGTCAAAGAGAAGATTTTAACAGATTATGGGGGACCGTTTGCCCTATAATCTGTTAAAATTGGTCAATCGAAGCAGTAGATGGGGCTGTGATTTTACCCTTGCCATGAAGTCCACTGCTGCTCCTCTATTTAACAGTAGTGTTGCTACGTTGATGTTTCCATAGTGGGCAGCAATGTGGAGAGGAGTGAAACCGCTCTGATGAAAAGAAAGACAAAGAACAGAATGGTTAAAACAATTATTTAGCCCATTTAGCTACCTGTGCTTCCTTTGACATGTCTTTTTGTAAATATGGCTTCAGTTTGGGATTATCTGAAGACAGTGAGTGTTCTCTTACTACTAAATATGATCCTCTTTCTACTAAATGATCCTCTCATTTTGAATATGAGACGTAGCTGTTAAAGCAAGATGGAGGTGTCCTGCAGGCTGCATAGAACAGAATGGTTAAAACAATTATTTAACCCATTTAGCTACCTGTGCTTCCTTAGACGTCTTTTTGTAAATATGGCTTCAGTTTGGGATTATCTGAAGACAGTGAGTGTTCTCTTACTACTAAATATGATCCTCTTTCTACTAAATGATCCTCTCATTTTGAATATGAGACGTAGCTGTTAAAGCAAGATGGAGGTGTCCTGCAGGCTGCATTGCAGCAAAGGCCTTCCAGTCATGGAGATTTCCATCTCAATTAGCCAATAATCCAACACAAAGCAAGTGGTGCTCAGCATAACCCTTCCCTGCCTCTGTTTGCGCTCTTATTTCCAAGGGAACGGGGCTCCACCCATTTTGAGGGGAATTATTGCAATTATTAGCCACAGGCGCAAATGGAAAAACAGCAGGGGTTTAAACATTTCCAGTTGCACACTAATAGACCATGACATTTACAGAACTGACTCTAAACTAGGCAACACATACTGTTACCTATGGGGAGAATTGAATAAATATTCTCATAGATTATCGTGATACAGTCATCATGATCAATGCATTCTAATTTTTATTCACTCAGAAAACCCTTTAAATGTTTATGCAGAGAATTATTTCCTGGGATGAGTTCATGGACTTGGAACATTGTGCTTAGCTCTTTACGTGTGCTTGTTACTGTTAGTTTGCAATTTGGCAATGTTCTCTATCATGCAAAACTGTGCATTATAATTCTATCCAGCCAAACTGCTGTTGCTTGCCATGTGAGCAAATCTGACCATGCATTCTTTTTGCAACATTGCAACAATTCTAAACTGCAAGATTTCCAGCTGTTTCATTGATTTGTCTAAAAGACCATGCACAAGCCTCAGGGAGGGAGGACTAAACAACCAGACCATCTCATCTCTGTAGCTGGCCAGCCGGGTTCCTCTTTCACAGCCAAACCAAATGAATACAATATCTAATGCTCAAATATATAATGCTCAAAGGAACAATATGCTACTTCCAGTTAGTAATAAAAGCTGTTTAAAAGGTCAAAATTAAAATGTACCATTTTCTCACTTCTACTGTAGCAGGATTTGCCAGTGAAGTGACCTTTGCATTATGTAATACTAATTCGAATGAATTCTCTTTGAATCTCCAAAATGCCAGATGGACTTTCACAAACTTTTTAAACCTTTTCCCACAGTCCAAAATACTGTACTGCAATTATTCTTGTTTGGCATAAGAAAATCAAACCAGATAATTTTATAATAGTTAAATAGTAAATAGTTTTGTTGCAAAAACAAAACGTTTGTGAATATTTTGTGCTATATTTTATACTGTTATAGGTCTTAAAGACTCCATGAAATGGTTTGACAAATGCAGTTTTAATTTCTGCAATATAGACTCTTTAAATTATTAAATTCTAGGTATTTCTTCCACAATCAATTGATGATTGAATAATGAAGGTGGTGGCAATTATAATTTAAAGGGACACGTCGATATTTTGGAGGACTAGATCAATGAAATGAAATAATGAAATGAAATGAAATTGTAGTTGCCTAAAGTTAAAACTCCTATTCTGATATCACGGTGTCCCCTTAAATGTGAGCTATAGCAACGATCATGTTTGATGTACATATTGTCCGGCAAAAGTACCCTAGATCTAGTGATATTTTAATTCACATGTTGAGGTAACCTTTTGTGAAAACCTCTCTACAAACAGCAATATCTCATCAATGGGCTCTAAAAACGGAAACACTTGAATTAACAGTTTATATTCACCAATATCAACATCATTACCAGCAACCACACAAAACCACCGACACAAAACTCTTATAACCAATCAGAAAGCTGCATGTTGAGATGTGGAACCCCGGCCTGTAGCTGCAGAAATCAAAGCATGCTTCAGCCCTCCACCCAAAGCATGATCTCATTCTTCCATCCCCAGAGAGGGAGGGCACATAGCCAATACGAGAAGAGAAAACAGGAAATGATACAAAAATAGAGATGGTACAACAAGGGTGGGAGCAACACTAGGGGGTGTTCTAGGCAAAGCAGGGGTGGAGGTGGGGGTCAACAGCTTAATGTTTATCGTGGGTATACCTCTGTCGTTCTATTCACCATCATCTATGTTGAGACGTGAGGAAAGGAGAGAATGGGCAGTTAGTGAACACTGACAGGTAAACGAAAACAAAGAAACAAAAGACATATCTAAAAACAGGACTAAGTGTGGGTGAGTGAGTTAGAGGAAAAAATAACACATAAATCACAATTAAAAGCAAAACATATACAGTATACGATAATCTGCTCTTGATTACATTATAAAAGAAGGTGTGTGCATAAGAAATAAATTTATTTGACCAGCATGATTCTGTTTCAGTAAAAACCTTGGGATTTAAATGAAATAAGTGAGACACAGGCAGTGGCGGCGTTTCACAAAACCATAGGGTATGGCAGTGGCGTACATCGCGTGGGGGGGGGGGCCCACCACTATGCACTGAAATGGCACAATTTCAGTGGCACACCACTGACCACTAAGCACTGAAATATAGGAAAAAGATTAAACACTGCGTCATCAGAGTTGGTATTGTGGCTTTATCAGTCACTTAACATTTTATGAAAATCAAGATCAAATGGAGTTGGTTTTTCAGACGGAGATCTGTGTTTTGTCTGTCATTAGAATGACTGTATCTGAGGCAGCAAGCGGCGACACACCGGCACCAGAATTAGTGCTATTTCGGTGAAAAGGGATTAGAGAATGGTTGAATACACTCAAATTAAAATGCTACTTTTAAATGTTGCATTATTTTATCGATATATTTAACCCATATTTAACATTAACAAAACATAAAACATTAATGGAGCATGCAAACAAGACATAAGGACAATAGACTGAAGAAAAACCATATAGGCCTAGATAACGAGACCAGATAACGAGATTTTTTTTTTTTTTTACCATTTGTAACCATTTTCTATATTTAATACAATATTTATAACTGAACACGAATAAATTAACTACATTTCGTGACTATGGCACGTACTGCCTTGAGATCGAGCTGAAACAGAACAAAAGTAAAGGCCTATTGGCTACAACTAGACGGCAAACGCTAAGACCCTTCTCCGCTCTTCAGACACACACAAAAAACAATATTTGCCTTTACAGACATAGTGTTTCAGTAAAGAAAACGCTGCACTTATTCAAACATCAGTTATTTATTTACCCTTGCATTGCGAATAAGCGGAGATCTGTCTCCAGGCTGTGCGCGGCGCTTCATTCTGAATGGAGGCGGGGTGGAGTTACGAGGTTTTGTTGACAGTTTGAGGATCAAATGACGTTACGAGCTTTAGTGACAAGGTCTTTTGAATGCTTGTCATTGGAAAAATATTTGTAAAACCCTCAGACATAAGAAAGACCAATAGCACTGATTTAAAATAATAATAATGAAATAAATAGAGATATGAAGTTTGGATAATTTTCCACGGCACATCTGACTGGGCTACGGTATGGCGACTGCCATACTCTGCCATACGGAAACGCCGCCCCTGGACACAGGAAAATTGTGAGTAATGGCTGAACATGTTTGCAAGCGTCTTTCAGACAGACCTTGGACTCGACATCCGCGTTGTGGTCATTCTGAAGGAGCAGAGCTGCAGATTTGGTGTCATCCTTGCGGGCTGCGATGTGGAGTGCAGGCAGACGGACTTTACCTTTCGTGTCGTTCTCTAACAACAGAGAAACCACCTGATCATGACCCTGCTGTAGGGCTACGGCTAACGGCGTAAAGCCATCCTAAAGAGAGGAAGAGAATCAGGCTTAATTATCAATTCATATACCTCATTTTACATTTATTACTGTATTTTGTTTCACAATATATACAATACCATTTGTAAACACTACTCTAAACTAAAGGTTTGGGGTCAGTAAGACTTTTTTGAAAGAATACTTTTATTCAGCAGCTATGCATTAAATTGGTCAAAAGTTAAAGTAAAGACATATACTTTATTTTTTTTAAATCCTGAAAAAAACTATAATGGTTTCTACAAAAAAAAAGAAGCAGAACAACTTTTTTCAACATTGATAATATTAAGTGATTACCAAATCAGCATATTAGATTGATTTATAAAAGGTCATGCAACACTGAAGACTGAAGTAATGGCTGCTGAAAATTCAGCTTTGCTGTCACAGAAATAAATTACATTTTAAAATATTTATTTTAAATTTCAATAATATTAAATAATATTATGCAATAATTCACAATATTACTGTTTTACTGCATTGTTGTTCAAAATACAGCCTAAGTAAGCATAAGAGACTACATTCAAAAACATAAAAAATCTTACCACAAAACTTTTACCGTTATATATATTTATATATTGTGAGAAAAAGATATGTGAGGAGTAGGAAGCACTTATCTGTGAACTGCTCAAGGTCGCTCTGGCTTACCTCAGTAATCAATAAATACTCACACACACGCGCGCACGCACTCACACACACACACACACACACACACTGCTCTCTCTCTCTCTCTCTCTTGCAAGCGTCTTTCAGACAGACCTTGGACTCGACATCCGCGTTGTGGTCATTCTGAAGGAGCAGAGCTGCAGATTTGGTGTCATCCTTGCGGGCTGCGATGTGGAGTGCAGGCAGACGGACTTTACCTTTTGTGTCATTCTCTAACAACAGAGAAACCACCTGATCATGACCCTGCTGCAGGGCTACGGCTAACGGCGTAAAGCCATCCTAAAGAGAGGAAGAGAATCAGGCTTAATTATCAATTCATATACCTCATTTTACATTTATTACTGTATTTTGTTTCACAATATATACAATACCATTTGTAAACACTACTCTAAACTAAAGGTTTGGGGTCAGTAAGACTTTTTTGAAAGAATACTTTTATTCAGCAGCTATGCATTAAATTGGTCAAAGGTGCCAGTAAAGACTGAAAAAAAATCCTGAAAAAAAATCCTGAAAAAAGTATCATGACTTCCACAAAAATATTAAACAGGGCAACTGTTTTCCACATTGATAATAATAAGAAATGAGCACCAAATCATCATATTAGATCATTTCTGAAAGATCATGCAACACTGAGGTAATGGCTGCTGAAATTCAGCTTTGCCATCACAGGAATAAATTAGATTTTAAAATTCACATATTACTGCATTTTACTGCATTTTTGTTCAAATAAACACAGCCTAAGTAAGCATAAAAGGACTACATTCAAAAACATTAAAAATCTTATCAACCCCAACACTTTTACCATTATATATATTTGTATATTGTGTGAAAAAAAGGATGTGAGGAGTAGGAAGCACTTATCAGTGAACTGCTCAAGGTCACTCCGGCTCACCTCAAAAATCATTAAAAGACTCACACAGACAGATACACACACACACACACACACAAACCTCTGTGGCAATGCTCTGGCTGGAGTTGTTCTCCAGGAGGAAGCGCACCACATCCTGATGGTTTTCCTGTGCAGCCATGTAAAGTGGGGTAAAGCCATTCTGAAACAAACATTACATTAATGTTATATATACATTTGAATGATTTCTTTAATTTTACTACGGCACAGATACAGAAATGGGACATTGAGACATTGAACAAAATTCTATCATAATTCTCTAGCATACATTTAATACATTAAAAAACAACAACTGGATATCTAGCTAATTAGGTGATATCCCCCCACCTTTTCATCCCCCATTTTATCCTTTTTTAATACTGAAAAATGTTATAAAGTTATATTTCAAGATGCCCTATAATATATATAAACTGTAAACATAAATATTTTAGAAGCCATGAAATGGACACTTGAGACTTGACTTGAAATACACAAAATTCAGAGTCTCATATGTTCTACTAGACACTACACTCTGCTGAGCAACCCACCCCCTCATCTCAGCAAAGAAAAATAAATCAGAAGTGTTCCTGTGGCTCAGTGGTAGAGCATTGCATTAGCAGCACAAAAGGTCGTGGGTTTGATTACCAGGAAACACAGAGATGCTGACAGTGCAGGTAGGAGAGGGCAATACTTTGTGATGATGGAGCATCAAGCACAGACTCAGGTCCCTTCATCATCATGTTATCTATTCTTTGTCTTAGCATTTCATCTTTGAGTTCAAAATCTGGTTCTTTTCATTTTATGTGTAAATGTCTAATTCAAATGGTGTTAGTTTTGTGATGGCAAACAGTAACTTCCTTGCTCCTTTGACACAAAAAGCCATGTAGACAAACTCCCATGCAAAAAAAAACAAAAAACACTCTTATTCCATTTACTGAAACTAAATCTGTAAAAATGCATCATTCAGACATACAGCCATAATCACATTAATATATGACTGCTCACATGAACAAACATCAGTTCTGTAATAATACTGAGCAACAATCCAATATGCAAAAATCGACTATATATTTTTAAAGGTCATAGAGAGGATAAAAACAATAATGAAAAATCAAATTATGACTTATTTGGCACAAACGAATCTGATCTGCCACAAAAATGACACAATAAAAGGCTGCAAAGGTATAGAATATGTCCCTTTTACCAGTGTTTACATCTGTATGTACTGTGTTGAGCTCAGTGCAGGAAATAGTATTATTACTGGCACTCTAGTAATTTAGGTGGCCTTCATAACTTACTGAGCTCAGGTTTAAAGCAGTGTGTGTGTGTGTGTGTGTGTGTGTGTGTGTGTGTGTGTGTGTGTGTATTTGGGTGTTCATTGGCTGGTCATCTAAAATAGAAACAGATTAAGAGTGTACATGAGCTGCCTTGCAGGAATGCTGGATGATCCAACCCAATGATTATGTGTGTGTGTGCATATAAAAGTTTGTGGAGTCTCAAGTGTGTACCTGGCTCTGTGCATTGACGTTGGCCCCATTGGTCACTAGCTCTCTCACCACTTCCGTCTGTCCCGCCAGTGAGGCGATGTGCAGTGCCGTGTTTCCTTTCTGGAAAGATGGAGAAACAACAGTGAGAGAGAATGAGTGGCATCTCTCGATTAATCTCTCCACCACCTGTTTGTATCACCCCCATCTAATGGACGCTTTTGTCCCACTGGCGTCCCCCCAACCACCATTCCATCCCTTCTGCCAGAGAGGTGTTGTTTCCGCTGGCCTGTAATTTACCTCCACACACACACACTTCATTCCTGTTGAGTGAATGCAGCACTAGAGGCTTTTTATACCCAGTGTGAACATGCTCACAGGAGCAGAGAACACCATGTGATATCAAACACAGATACAAACGTCTCCTCGAGCTGGAGGCTCAGAGTGTGTGTGTCTGTGTGCGTCAAACTGACCTTGGTTGCTGCATCTACGTTGGCGCCCAGTTTGAGCAGCTCGGCCACCACATCCACATGCCCCTCTTTGGACGCCAGGTGCAATGCATTCAACCCATTCTGAAACACAAAATGCAAGTTCTGCTAGTGAACAGTATGGATGTGGTTGTCTGCCAGACAGGAGCAGTCCAGTATAAACCAGCCTGGACCAGAATGGAAATATATACACACATATCATATGTAGGCACTGTCGCAAATCACTGCTTAAAAAGAATTTAATCAAATTTAGTTTTTTAACAAAATTAGATTTTTTTTTTTTGAAAAATATTTGAAAACAGAATATTAAACGATCCCTTTAAATTATTATTAAAATTAAATAAAAAATTAAATTGCAATGAAAGTACTCATCAAAGATAATTTTTTATTGATTTATTTATTTTTTAATAACGCTTTGCAAGCGTTTCACTTTTCTGTTACACCTCACAGAACATCATGTGACATTGTCCTGTAGCAAAACGTTGTGAGGGATTCAGAAAGACTGAAAGAAAGAATCCTCAGAAAGAATCATCTGATTCCAACACGGTACATCTTTTCTAATAATCAAAGTTTTCAGCTTTCAAATCCTTTATATCAACAACACATCATTAAATAATTATATACAAAACTGTTAAAAATTGAAAACAGAATATTAAACGATCCCTTTAAATTATTATTAAAATTAAATAAAAAATTAAATTGCAATGAAAGTACTCATCAAAGATAATTTTTTATTGATTTATTTATTTTTTAAATAAAACTGCAAGCGTTTCACTTTTCTGTTACACCTCACAGAACATCATGTGACATTGTCCTGTAGCAAAACGTTGTGAGGGATTCAGAAAGACTGAAAGAAAGAATCCTCAGAAAGAATCATCTGATTCCAACACGGTACATCTTTTCTAATAATCAAAGTTTTCAGCTTTCAAATCCTTTATATCAACAACACATCATTAAATAATTATATACAAAACTGTTAAAAAATTTGAAGTCAGTAATTTTTTTTAAATGCTTTTGAAATAAGTTTCTTAGGCTTACAGAGGCTGCATTTTATTTGACAAAAAATGCAGTAAAAATATTAATATTTTGAAATATTATTACAATAACTCCAGTCTTCAGTGTTACATGATCCTTCAGAAATCATTTTAATATGCTGATTTTGTGTTCAATAACCATTTCTTATTATTATTAATGTTGAAAATACTTGAGCTGCTTAACAATTTATCTTCAGGAATATTTGAATAGAAAGTTATTTGAATATAATGTTAAAAAACAGCATTGAGCAGCATTAACAGCATAAAAATCACTTTACTGTACCCACCCCCCAAAATATTTTTGAACAATATTATAACATCATAATCATCACCATTGTATAGATATATGGAAGATAAACTGTGTATTCTGAAAGTAAAAATGTGCAGTACAGTAACACAGTACAGCTACTGATAGAAATGACATTTTGTCACACTGTAAATGTGACAATTTACTTCCATCATTCTCAGTAATGATAATGATATTGTTACATCCTGTCACATGCTATCAGAAATTATCTGTACCTGATTACAGATGTTGATTTCGACACCAGTCTTCAGGTAGTCGAGGACCTTCTCAAGGTTTCCTGCCCTCGCTGCCCGCAGGTAACTGGCATTGCTGTCCGGCTGCAAGTAATGAGAGAAAATACAGGAGTTGATTATTCCAATGACAAGGTCAAAGGTCAAATCCAGGACAACTTAGGTCAAAACCGGATCAAATATGAACAAAGCAAACATATTTACAGCATTCAGCTCATTAAATCATTGAATTGCAAAGAAATTGAAAAAATTCATACCAACTCCATCTTTACTCAGTGCCATTTGTCTCCACAAACACACACACACATATCAAGGAAAACATCAGCTTTAGTCTACCAGTCAACATCCTACAGGGAAACTACGATCGCAATGTGACAGAGGATCAAAGTTGCACAGAACACCTAAAACATTGGCAGTCCATCTCTCAGCAGATATCCCAGCGTTCCAGCTGAAGATCCAGCCAAAAACAGCTCGTCTCTCATCAACGGATACGGAACAGGACACTAAATAATGGCTATTATTCTGACACAGGTTTCCGCCCACTTTCCGTCCTGATCTTTCGGTCTCTCACTCAGTATAAGTTTTCTCTTCTCATGCGTATATGAGAAAGAGAGCAGGATTTGGGAGAAAACACAACGTGTGTGTGTGAGTGTGTGCCTCATGAATGTGTCTTCTTTTGTCAGCCTCAGTTTGATTCGGGGACACTGCACTTGACATAAGAGGACACACAGCAAAATTTCAATACATTTTATCTCACTCACACATAAACACACACACTTTAATTAAGAATAGGAGAGGGTTATCTCGGAGACACGCTCACATGGGGAATTCCTCTAAATGAGAGGCTATATTTAGTTCTCACTAAACCCAGGACAAACTCCTCCCCATATCTACCATCAATGTGTGCGTGCTGGCAAGAAGATCTGGAAAGAAAGGTTCACTTTCCAAAAGTAACTCATCTGAGTTTGACAAGAGGAGGCTATGCTGGTGTATGACGGAGATAAATGGCATGTATTCATCTAGTGACCAAAACACTCAAGAACATATCGCACATATGTGCGTTTTTGCAATGGTGTGTATGCTTCGATATTCTAGCATAAGATTCACAGCTCATAATGAACTCTAAGCTCATTAGCTAGTCATTTGCTCAACCTATTCCACTGGGGAAACCTCCATTTCTTGTGTGTGTGAGTGTGTTTTTGTATCATCGGACACTTACAGTCTGTGATGTATGAAATGATGGATTAAAAGCACATGCAAAAGATGCCTTTGCTCAGAGGGTAATGGTTACGGTAAACAAATTCTGCCCCTCACACACACAATAAAAAGACTGAGAGAGAAAGGACATTGTATGTGTGTGGCAGTCTTTTCGTGATTTTCCCCTCTTATCTCTGAGTTAATGAGTTTTTCCAACTCCTTCCCTGGAGGATTCTAGCTGGGAAAATAACACCCACACACACACACACTAACATATATATAATTGCAAAGAAAATCTGTATTAAATAATGTGAGTGCTTGTGTCCTAATGGATAAGATCTGAATTTCTAACATAAATGTTGTAGGTTTATCCAAAGCATGGGTTGCCAGTAGGGATGCACCGATATGATACTGGTATCGGTATCGGCCCGATACTGAGCTCCTGTACTCGTACTCGTCTCACGCTGAGTGGATTGAGCGCGTGGCGGCGCAGATGCCCGAGCTTGTCGAGTGAATATCCCTTTCTCACAGACATCACTGGAAAGCTTGTAGTTCGGTCGGATGTCTAAAAGAAGTAAGTAAAACAATGCACAAGTTACTTAATGGTAGGGGGAGAGAGAGAGCGCGCACTTCTGTTGTGTGATCTTTATTGATGTTCACTTA
This sequence comes from Sinocyclocheilus rhinocerous, assembly GCF_001515625.1. NCBI lineage: Eukaryota > Metazoa > Chordata > Actinopteri > Cypriniformes > Cyprinidae > Sinocyclocheilus > Sinocyclocheilus rhinocerous. Next base: position 1,056,599 of record NW_015654491.1, read on the forward strand.
GCACGCATCATTTGGATTAAAACTAAATTGTAAATATAAGACTATTTATAGGGGCATTCAGTATAAACGTCATTTATTTTCACCCTTAAGCATACACGACTTTCTGGCGAAAGTGAAACTAACAGCCTGTGTGAAATGCGCTAGGCTGTACTGTACTTGTCCCTCTCATTCTGCACCAGCACAAATACATGTGCGCGGTGCGCGTGTCTTGCTTGCTTCATGAGTGTTTCTGCATTATATGAGTGGCTTTGGAAAATAAATCGCTGCACGTTTCAGATGAAAAAAACGCAACTTCTATTTATGAAAATATCACAGTAAGGAGATTTATGTCGGTACTCGGTATCGGCAAGTACCAAAAATAAAAGTAGCAGTACCGGCAAGTACTGGAAAAAGTGGTATCGGTGCATCCCTAGTTGCCAGTGAATGGGAATGACCTCCTGTCCTGTTATCATAGTGCCCTTGAGTAAGACTCTTAACCCCTCATTACTCCGATGGGATTGTCAGTAAGTACAATGAAAGCTCTAAATGAAAACTCTGCTCAGTCTTTTATGCTCACCAAGTCTGCTTTTATTTGAACAAAACTACAGTAAAGAGTAATATTGTGAAATGTTAATATAACTTAAATAAATGTTTTCAATTTTATTTTAAACTGCAAGTTTTTCATCCAATGGCAAAGCTGAATTGTCAGCAGCCTCTTGTCTTCAGTGTCACATGCTCCTTCAGAAATCCCTCTAATATGCTGATTTAGTGAACAAGAAACATTTATTATTATACTAGCCAACACTTATTATTATCAAAACTGCTGTGCTGCTTAACATTTTTGTGGAAACTGTGATATATTTTTCAGGATACATTGATGAAAGTTAAAACAGATTTTATTTGAAATAAGAATCTTTTGTAACATTATAAATGTCTTTACTGTCATTTTTGATAAATTTAATGTGCCCTTGCTGAATAAAAGTATTAATTTCTTTCAAAAAAAAAAAAACGTACTGACCTCAAACTTTTGAACAGTAGTATAAAGGAATGCTAACCTGCTAAACAATTGCTATCTTAAAGCATTGACAATGCACACACATAATATCCACGACATGTAAATATTCATATACTACCGACAAAACAGTATCACAGGACGCAAAAAAAAATCCATAAAACATCGGAATATTTAATTCTAAGCTTTACATTACCTTAACACTATTCATAACGTCAGCACAATCTTCACTTCACCTCGATTTCGAAAGTTTATCTTCATCTGAACAGATCCTACTTTATCTTTTGTATCTCCTTAGTATTACACAAAAACCACACATGCTTTAGTCACCACAGAAGATAAACATTTTCTCACTAAGTCAAATATAAAGGTGGTTTTCGTGGGAGGTTGTGAGAAGCTAGGCAAAAAACGTCTTCATTTTGACTGAATGCAAACTCTAAGAAGTCCCATTGTGGACACACACAGGTCATGAATTGCCATCGTGTAGTTATGTTTGCACCTTAAAAAACTAGTGCTAAGTGTTACTTTCCGTTAAACGTTAACATTTATTGTTTATATGTACAGGTTTATATTTGTTTTTTTGACAGTTTCTAGAGGTATTTGTTTTAGATGTGCACAGTGGAGCACTTACTAAACACAAGTTTTGTTACACTGCCAGGTATTTAGAACAATTGTTTGTATTTTGCTTTGCACTTGCCAAGGTGTTGTGGGTGGTTTTTAGGTGGTTTCTTCTTGACTCAAATCAAACAGTACCCACCACCTAATCTGTCTATGAGATTTTTTTTCCTACAGTCTCTTTAAATCTTACTAACACTGTGTGAAAAACCCTAGTGGTAACAACCTGTATGTCAAGTGTCAAGCTCTGAATCTTTATAAATCCTCACACTGTATAATTCATCTCAAACATGGAGATTTGAAAACCCTCTCTGTTTTAAAATAGTAAGCATCCATATTTCAGTGTGGGAAATTCTGTGAACACTGCATGTACAGTACGCACAGTATAGTGGAAACACTCTGTGCTACCACACACACACAGTTACAGACACACAAACACACACCCAGTGGAGTTACATAACACATTCTCTAGGGTACAGCTGTTATTAAAACATCAGCGATACTGGACTGAAAGAACGACGTGAGGAAAGGGAAGAGAAAAGGTCATAGTTGATAAAAATGATATGACACTATATCTGAAAACAAAATGTTAATGTCTGTACAGCTGTTGTTCATAAAAGAATAAGAGTATTTAAACAGCTGACCCAATAATACCCTGGTCTCTGCCTCTTTGTCTCAGTGTCTCTTCAGGTCCTAGATAAGCAGTGAGCTCAAATCCTGCATGATCGGCAAAAAAACAAAGCTACCCTGGCTGCAGACAGGGCAACCACACACACACACACACACACACATTCCTGTCTTCAATCTGAACAGACAACATCAGCACCACTACATGCAGCTACAGTCTTGAAAATAATGTAAAACAACATGTTGCGATTTACAGTCAGAATGAACTGTTTCTGGTTGGTTTTTGCAGAGGAGTTGGTCAGTTCAGACTGTCTGAGTCAGACATAATGGGCGGCATGGGACAGAAAAAGTGAAGCTGCTTGGTGTTTAGTTTTAAAATGCCTCCTCCACTCCTTTTCAGCATGTCTGTTTTGATTCTCACTTCACCCATTTTTATAACATAACATCCCTAAGACCTACTGGAACCGATTCATATCCACTCTTCCTAATTTAAAGTAAGTCAAATTATTTATCATATTCTATAGGCTTAAAAGAGTACAGATGCACCAATGTTGAAATTTTGGCTGATACCAAGTCCATAATTATTTTCATGTTATGGCTGATAACTGATCTATACTACCTTGTTTTAAAAAAGAAAAGAAACTAAACACACAAAACACTGTCATTGCATGAGCACAGCAATTCTTAAAGAGGAAGTGCTCTTCAAGAGATAGTGCTATTAAAGGGTTAAATTTTTTGCCATAATCTATCACTTTCCCTTTAAATTTGAAAATTAAACATTATTGCAAAATTAAACTCTATAAGCACAGATCCAAGACTGCAACGTCTCTCCAGCCTCAGCATCACAATAAAATTGAAGCCCCATAGTCACAATAGCTTAAAGAGGTAGATTCATACAGTCATGAAGGTACAGAGCATTGTTAGGTAAATTAGATAAAGTGGTCTAGAACAGTAGTGAACATGGCAAAGAACCTTCAAGCACCAGGACACTGTGTGCTTGTGTTATCATGCATGCACGCACACACACACACACACACACACACCAAGGTCAGTAAAAAAGCACTAGAGCAAAGGTAGAGTTGGAGTGCCTGACCAGTATGAATGTCAAAATGGTGGTAATAACACCAACACACATGAAGCAGATCTAACTTTGCATGTGATACAACCTTGGCAACAGAGCCGCTCTTCACATAAGCAGTAAGTTACTCTCCGATATCTGTGAGGACATTTACCTCTGTAGGATTCTGCAAACAAAATCTAAAAATCTGAGCCCAGCAAGACCAATAGATCAGACTTTGCGCCATTTAGACCGCAGAGGAGTTTAAAATTACCAGCAGTCAAATATATCATGTATTCAATAAATATGTTAATAAAAGGTTTGAAGGACAAAATCTGACTGGGGTTGAAGCAGATGAAGAGCAAGAGCTTTTCAGAGTCTCATACAATGAACCCAAGCATTTCCCAATCATTCCTAAAACGCCTATTTAAAACAGCACACACTTCCCAGCCATTCCCAGTCATGTTTGTAGAGTACTTACGGGTGAAAAACAGTCAGCAGCCTCTTCCACCGCCATTTTTCCTGCAGTCCCACAGAAACCCGATCACTTACTTCTCTAGCTCTGCGGCCAGCAAGGTGCCATTCAGTCATGTGATGTGTGAAAAAATGCCCAGGCAGCAGGATGCTCAAAGACACGTTACCACGAGTACGGATACAAGGATACGATGATCCCCAGTACTACAGTAAACACAAAGTCACTTTGAATCCAACCTTCTCTGTTCATCTATTCTCTTTTACAACTTGACCTCTCCTTCTGTGTCAAACTAAATCGACTTTTCAGTTTTCTTTCTCTGTTCACAGTTCTGTTTATAACTTCTGCCAAAACGATCGCTCTCTTTCTTTATACAATGCTCCCTCTCTCTTTCTATGTATCCAGTGGGAAACAGCTCCAATGTTCATTTAAAAATGTGCATCATTTACACCGCTGCCATGTTTTTATGAGATTTGCTCTCTGATTTTCTCTCTCTTTCTGTCATACACACTGAACACAGAGGGTGGGGGTCTTTTGAATAGTGATATGAGGTGCTAAGGGGGTCCAAATATAGCAGCTGAATCCAATGCATTTGCTAATAGGACTCCCTTTCCCTCCGTTCCGCAGTCTCCCCCTCCCTGCAAACCCTCATGTGCATGGTGCTAATCTGCTCCCTTTTTGGATAAAAAGAGTGTGTGTGTGAGTGTGTGTGAGTGTGTGTGTGAGTGTGTGTGTGTGTGTGTGTGTGTTTAGGACTGCTGGGGGTTGGTTTATTAGGTTTAATGCAGGGTTCATGGTGCCGCTCAAAAAAGGATTAGGAGCATTTCCCCCAGTATTAAGGCCACCGCACCATCATGTAAAAACACACCCCAGCTGTAGCTCTGACAATGGGATGAAGCGTGTCACCCGTTATAAAGTGACACAGGCTGTGTTGTTTAAATACTGTGCTTAGTGTCTGTTTGAATATACTGTTCTGCTGAATATATCGTTGGGCGTTTGTTTTTTTTCCGTTGTGTGTATCGTCAGTGTTGTGCCCATGTGTTTATGGAAAGGGGGAGTGGCCTAGAGCTGTGTGTCAGACAGACACATACTGTGTGAACATATGGAGAGCTAACTGCCATTCATTTTACAACAAATGATTTATAAAATGATCTTACTCTTGCTCTTTAACATTACTGGGTTTAACTGTATAAATTGTAAAGCTCACATCAAGAGACTTTAAATGAATAAACATTAAAAACATGATTTCAACAGATACTAACAAACTTTTTACTAACACAGGTCAATCTCACAAAGAACATTCTCAAAGATAATTTAAAAGTTGTACAATGAAAATGGTTTATTTAAAATCAGCATAAATTAAATGTACAACAAATACTACCATGTGTGGATAATTTACAATATAAATAATAGTGATTAATAATTGAATATTAAATTAAATGATATTTATTTAATTAAAAAATATCTAAAATATCAAAAAATTTAGAGGGTCGATATGATTAAAAAAATAATTATTTTATTCAGCATGAATGCATTAAATTGATCAAAAGTGACAGCACAGACATTGATAATAATAAAACAAAGTTTCTTGATCACCAAATCAGCATATGAGAATGATTTATGAAGGATTATGTGACACTGTACTGTACAGTAATGTAATGTAATGGCGGATGAAAAAAAATCTTACAGTCCCCAAACTTCTGAACAATGCTGTATATTTTGTACGTTTTTGCAATACAGTAATGAAAATTAGATTAATAATCTGAAAACTAAAAATCTAAACAGTAATAAAAACATATATCATGTTATGCAAAACTAATTTCTTGATCTTTAGATTTTGTGTGTGAAATGATCTGGACATGTTTTTGAAAAGCTTTGAATGATTCACCAAATAGCTTCTTCTTTAAACCCCTAAAATACTGTTGTTTAGACATATTTCATGATACACATCACATCTGCAACATTTTAAAAATTATTTATGTATGCTGTTGTTCCAGTTTCATTCTGGTTTCGGTTACTCTCTCTCTAAAACATATATGTAGAAATATAGACATGCACTTCATATAGGCATTCACACATACACACACACTGATTATGCAGAGAGGCATCCCATGATGCTTTGGGGTGCATCACAGGTCTCCTCGTTCTGGGATGGTGTCATTGCTATGGCAACAGAGGAGGAGGGGAGAGAGAATGTGATCTGAAGGAGCTCAAGATGTTCGGTAACCGTGGTGATGGTTTCCCTCAATGACCTCCACCTCATCAGCCACTTACGGAGAGTGTATGAGAACCATCATTCTCTCTCTCTCAAATACAGTCAGACACACAGAGGTATTCACAAGGGCTACACCTGCTTTAAACCCATGGGCACTGAAGGATTTCCAGGCTTTCAGAAATAGGGCAGAATTTCTAGAAGGACAAATGAGCTTCACTCCTACATGACAAAATACCAACACAGATTCTGGATGTAGCAATGAATAGTATTTAAGTTAGCATTTTCACTTAGTTTGGATTTGACAGGTTGTCAGTAGGCCTACTGTATCTGGATGTATGTTTGTTATTTGTGATGATGTTGTGATTGTGTGTGTTCACTGTGTTTGCTGAAAATGTGAAATTGAATGCCCGTTGGCGACAGTCTTTTAACATATAACGCAGAGTCATGGCAGGAAAAGGTCTATGATGGACACAGGAAACGAGGTGAAAAGCACTACAAACACAGAGTGACTGCAAAGAAAAACCAGCAATGATGACCTCATCAGAATATGACTGATATCCAGACTCACACTGGACCCTAGTGGAGAGATTCAATACTACTGTCTACCTCATAGAAACAGATGAACAAAAACATCCATACACTCTCCTTTTTTGTTACATATGACATGGCAAAATGCTAAAGTAAACATGAAAACAAAACTGACCCTATTTACTTTACTGGTACTGGTTATTTTGTGAATGTTTAAGCAGCGCAAGTTATTTAAAAAAATATTTGTTATTTTTAATCAAACTTAAGAACAACAGATAAAATCAAGTCCGCCCCTACATTTTTTTTTTATTATTACAATAATGTCATATTACAGAAATAAAATGGGTTGCAAATGACAGTTCAGGTTGACTTTAAGCCTGCCTATGCACAAATTATGTAAATGTATAATAATAATAATAATAATAATAATAATAATATTATTATTATTATTATTATTATAACCACCACCAACCACTTAGTCAATTTATAAGAATACTACAACTACTACTACTAATAATTAATTAATATTTAATATTAATATTTAGTATCTTTTTAATAATAATTATAATTATTATTATTATTATGAATAATATTTAAATAACAATAACAACAATAATAAATCACATTAATAATTGTTGTTGTTATTATTAATGAAATATAACATTATTATTATTATTATTATTATTATTAATGAAATGATATACCAGGTCTACAATCAGCCAATCAACAGATCAGTCAATTAAAGAGGAGATCAAAGATGTTGTGAATAGTTCATGTGAGTTCAGGCAGCTGGAAGCACTTTAAACTCTCTCTCTCTCATGTTCTCTCTGAGGGGCAGCAGTTAATGTGTGCCGGCATGCATGAACTTGCGAGTGTGTGTGTCTGTGGGTCTCTGGGGGCAGAACAGCAGCGTGCGACCCAGAATCATGCTTCTACAAGGCCTTTATCTTTATAGAGCCCAACCATCCTCCATAAAACCACATCTGACACACACAGTGAGAAAAAAAAAGTTTAAACTCATTTTCTGAAATGTGTGTGTGGCCTCAGCACCCAGGTGCAGACCGTCTGCAGATGTTGGATGCAATATTGTACACATGCACATGTTTAAATCGTACATGTTGTAATTTTGTTTAGAAGATTGTTTACAATAGCCTATATTTTCTAAACTCAATGGATATTCATAACACAACCATATCTGGGAACATGCAACTGCCACATAATAAATAATAACATACTATCATGTCTATAATTTTTTTGTAGATACTTCTTTCATACTTCATCTGGAATTAATTATAATTGGTTTAATGGTATACAGATGATACATAATAGATCTTCTTAACAAGTCATACAGATTGCCATTTTCAGCACCATCTTCATCCAGCTGTGGGACTGATATTAGCTGGATGCCTGGATTTAAAGTCAGGTGTGAAGAATAATCCCAACCCCGTTATTAGGTCAGAGAGAAAATAGAGAGTCTGAGTGAACAGCAAGGACACAACACAAGGAGGTAAAAGGCTTACAAGTATCTTAAGGTATCATACAATGAAGTACTGTAAATCTGGATTAAGGAAGGTAATAAAGGAACTAAATAATGACAAGCGCATGGCTGTAATGTAATGTGGGTGTGTTTAATAATTTGAGAATTAGTCAGTGTCCTGTATGATACAAGTCTGCAGAGAGAGAATACCAACAAACAGTGTCCAAAGGGTCAAAAAAGTCCAGGAAAACTGTACAGCATTCAATAGACATGATTTAATGCTTACTGTAATATTGATTTTAAATAAAAGCCAGTTCCAGAGGGAGTACTGCATATACAAACAAACATAAGAAATGATTAGGTGGTGGATCATTTATACTGTATGTATAGCTATACTGTAGCTGGTCACTTTTTACGTTTTTTTGCATTGTTTAATAATCTTTTAGCTTTTTGCAATTTTTGGGATCAGAATTTTTTTTTTTAAAGAAATTCATATTTTATTCAGCAAGTATGCATTAAATTGATAATTGAAACTGAAAAAAAATTTGTTACAAAATATTTAAATATTTTAAATAACTTTCTATTCATCAAAATTTTTTATAAATAATATGGTTTGCACAAAAATATTCAGCACAATCATTTTGAACATGATATTAATAAGAAAAGTTTCTGGAGCACTAAATCAGCATATTAGCTGCTGAATCTAATTAAAATAGAAAAAGTTATTTTAAATTGTATAATATTTGTATAATTGTATAATATTTCACAACATTACTGTTTTTACTGTCTTTTTTGATCACATAAATGCAGTCTTGGTAAGCATAAGAGACTTCTTTCAAAAACATTTAAAATTATTTTTAGATGTTGCATAGATATATACGTACATAAATCATAAAAAAATACATTAAAAAATGATAAAACCAGTACAAAAGCTTAGACAGAGTCAGAGTTTGTGTGCCAAGATTAAGCCAAACGCTATAGCAAAAATCCCTGAAAGCCATGAGATATAGTTTATAGATTGTCTCATGCCCTGTACTTAAAGGTAAGTAACCACATGATCGGTTTCTAACATATTCTAATGCAGAATGCAGGATCAAATCAGTGCACATGCTCGATGAATGACTGTCACATGCTCTTCCATTTAAAAGTGTGTGAGAGATATTATCTGGCACTCAGACTGTAGCAGATGAGGGAGGAGGGAAAGGCCATCTGCCTGTATAACTCCCCCCTGTGCCCTCAAACACCCTCCAAAAACACACACATTATACACACCTTAAAATATCTCAAATGTACACACATGCTGTTTGCAGACCACGAGTCAAGATATTGCATCAGTCATACTCTTTAATCCTTAAGCTAACGGTTGACCTGTAAAATATAAATCTACACAACTTGCATGTTTTTCCTTTGGGTTAAAGAATTGAAGAACAAATTAAAGTTACTGCAAGAGATGATGCAGATTATTAATATAATATAATATAATATAATATTAATTATTTATATTCATAACCAGAACCTATTATACTATATTGTCATTCCAAGTAATACCACACAACTTTAAGCTATGAGGACCTGCCAGCACCCCATAAAACTTAGACGTTATATTGTAGCCTTTCAAAGATATTGTTATAGTGTTAGTTAATAACTAAATATAAGCTGAGTTACAGTTATTTTATATATACTAATAATGAGTTCTGTATTGTCCAATTAGATGCTGTTACGTCATTACACGGGGACTAGTTCACTGGTTGTTTATGTTTAGCGTCAGTATGCTCGCAGGCTCCGGTGCAGATGGTTGTAGTCAAACCCATCAGCACTGGGCAAGAGCATAAACCCCGCTGTTGTAAAGTTATGCTTTACTAAGTAAAGTTCCTGCAACGGATTATCTTTGTTGTGTGCTTCTCTTCATGCCTCCACGGACACTGATAAACTAACGTTACAGATGAGAGCACAACAATATACACACAAATGCACACATCTCTGTTGAGTTTACAGTAAAGGAGTTTTATAAGGGCAGACAGTCTGGCTGCTACCCTGAGAATGTACCAGAGATACAACAACACTCTGAACAAGATCAATAGAGAGCTGCTGGGTAATAGACCATTATCAGACAGAGTGCCTTTGACTGGCATTTACAGGACAGATGCAAATGTGATCTAAAAAGAATTACAGTGCAGAAAGAACAAACATAATAAAATGAACAGAAAGCGCGAGATAAATATATAGAAACACTTTGTCATTATTTGATCATAAACGGATTCCTGAATTATAACAGAGCTATATTACAAACCAATAAGACTGATAAAATATAACCAATTTGTGCTAAAAGTTGCTATGGCCAGGTCAATCATTTACACATAAACACTAAAATTCAAATGGTTGGGGTCAGTAGGATTTTTTTTTTTTTTCAAGTAAATGTTGTTCTTTTGAACTTTCTATTCTAAAAAAAAAAAATTATTATGGCTTATAGCAAATATAAGCAGCACAACTGTTTTCAACATGGATAATATAATTGAGCACCAAGTCATCATATTAGGATCACGTATATATTTTAAAACATATTAAAATAAAAAAAACAATCATTTTAAATTGTGATATTTAAAAAAAAAAAAAATTACAGTAAAAATGTTTTATTGTATTTTTGATCAAATCAATGCAGCCTTGGTGAGCATAAGAGACTTTTATCAAACTAAAAAAGTCTTACTGACCCCAAACTTTTGAACGGTATACTAAATAAAATTAGGCAGATTATAAACAATATGTAGTGTTAATAGTGTGTACATACAAAGGTACTTCACCCCTACAGACAAACATATTGAAGAACATATTTCCAAGGTTAGCAGTGAACTCATTGGCAAACAAGTTGTGTAATGGTCTATTCAAAGACACACACACATACACACACAGGGAGAAACACACAGAAGCAATAATACTGTGAGAAGGGCGACCTCATTTCTGATGACTCTCACGAATACACATCTTTCAAGAAAACACCCACTTGCACAGACACACACCTTCATGTCATATACCCTTAATGTGATCTATATTGAAATTGACATAACAATTAATAGTAGTTGTATATTATTTCAGAATTGAATGTGGGAATTTCCTGAATAATAGGTCACTGAGAAAGAAAGAAAGAAAGCAAGAAAGAAAGAATGATCACATCAGCCTCTTAAAATGTTGAATACAGTTACAAAAGACTTTTTCAATAGAAAACACTATTATGATCCATTCTGCATCATTTTGAAAGTCCCAAACATCTATTGACTAGCACTGGAAAAGCCTCTTTCATTACAGTGAATCTGTTCATTTCCATCATTGACTTCAATGATAGGTTGAATCATCACTCATGTACAGTACAAAGACAGTATTTGTCTTGTCATGTGATTTCAACATGGCAGCCCCCATGAGAAAAAAACACATATGTAACAAAACAGCTGGTAACACTTTACAATAAGGTTCCATTAGTTAATGTATTAACTAACATGAACAAACAATGAACAATACATTTATTACACTATTTATTCATCTTTGTTAATGTTAATGAAAATACAGTTGTTCACTGTTAGTTCATGTTCACAGAGCATTAACTAATGTTAACAAGCACAACTTTTGATTTTAATAATGCATTAGTAAATGTTGAAATTAACATGAACTAAGATTAATAAATGCTGTAGAAGTATTGTTCATGCTTAGTTCATGTTAACTAAGAAGTTGACTAATGTTAAATAATGAACCTTATTGTAAAGTTACCAAACAACTTGATATGACTTAAGTCTTGTCTTATATGTACATAATTTTAATCATTTTCAGCACAGTTTAAATATCACAATAGCATTCAAAAGGCTACCATTAATTTGATCAAAAATATTTACAATATTGTGAAATATTATTAAATATTTAAGTTTTTGACTTTAATTTATGTTAAAATGTAATGTTGTGTTGGCAAAGCTGAATTTTCAGCATCATCACTCCAGTCTTCAGTGTCACATGATCCCTCAGAAATCATTTTTAAAATATGGGGCCCAACAAGCTCTTATTATGATCAGTGTTGAAGCAGTTGTGCTGCTTAATATTTTTGTGGAATATGTGATACATTTTTTTCAGGATTCTTTGATGAACTGAAAGTTCAATTGAACAACATTTATATGAAATAAAAATCTTCTGTAACAATGTAAAAGTCTTTACTGTCACTTTTGATCAATGTGTCTTTGTTTAATAAAAGTATTAAGTATTTCTTTAAATAAATAAATAACAGTGTATAAACTGATAATTCAATAATTCAACATCAACACTGTGCCATTTTGTTCTAACTCTCATTCTTATTTTACACTTGTGGAAATATGGCTGTAAGTGAGGTTTGGGTGTGCATGAGTGTGTGATCTGTCCTCTGACACACAGTGTTCTCAGCAGGGAACTGAAGCTCTATATGGAGCCTCAAGCATGTATCAACCTTTAACAGACAACCGATACAGCTCGTAAACCAACACAAACACACTCAAGGAAATGTCAAATAATACAAAAGATATTTCTCTACAGTTTTAAAAAATAAATAAATAAGCTATCATTTTCATAAAACCCCAGTGAGACATGGATTTTGGTTTACTTTTATCCCCCAAATATAACCCTTACAAAAATAAAATGAATGAAATAATTGAGTGTTTCAATAGAGCTATTACATGTAAAAATGTGCAGTTTTTGTATAAATATTGCTATATGTATTTTTATATGCATCACCAACACAAACACACTCAAGGAAATATCAAATAATACAAAAGATATTTCTCTACAGTTTTAAAAAATAAATAAAAAAGCTATAATTTTCATAAAACCCCAGTGAGACATGGATTTTGGTTTACTTTTATCCCCCAAATATAACCCTTACAAAAATAAAATGAATGAAATAATTGAGTGTTTCAATAGAGCTATTACATGTAAAAATGTGCAGTTTTTGTATAAATATTGCTATATGTATTTTTATATGCATCAATAGATAGCCACACGTGGTCCATGCACACATTGCAGTATACTGAAAAATATAAGAACTAGTTTCCCATATATAAAAATGTATTATTTAATATATTGCACACACACACACAATTATTTCCATAAATGTACTTGTTTACACCTGTTCTGGACACCTTAAACATCTGCTACTCATATATCACTGAATAATAGACAAATGCCCTGAAATCATCTATTACTCAATTACAATCACCAAAGCAGTCATCTGCTGATGTGTTTCTGCTTTGAATGAATGAAAAACAATCCCACAACTGCGACAGATGCAGAACTTCCTGAAACGGCTGAATACTACAAGACAAACATGCTTTTACAGGCAAGCAAATATGGTTACAAAGCAAGAGAGAAAGACTGAGATGATCAATCTCATAACTGATGATCACATGATCACATACATATAGAACAAAGCATCTGAACAGATGGATAATGGGCTCTTCTCCACCTCTCCAACAAAATCACCTTCTTCATCTCCCCCTCGATGTGTGAGTCTCTCTCTCATTCTCTCTATCACCCCTTCCCCTCCCCCACACCACTCCTTCATGTTTGTGCGTGTGAGCAATAGAGAGAGACTCACTATTACATGGCTTCCCTCATTAATGGTGTGGAGCGAAGCTCATTCATCACATTGTGTGGCTGTAAATTCTGCTATAGGGGCTCACCAGTGCACAAGTGCTCACCATGGGACAACCCCCCGAAAAAAGCATTTAACTCTCTGAACTCTCACTGCCCAGTGCACAACTGTAAAATTATAGTTATGCACCATTAGAAAGCCCAGTCTGTTCCAGCTAAGAGAAAATCCAGTTAACAGATATGTAAATTATAAAAAAAATAATTATTTTACATTTAAAGACACTTAGCAAACACTTTTGTCCAAAGTCAGAGGAACAAAGAGGAAGAAACTGTTTTGACAATCTTTGTTTTGATCATCTTAAACAAAACATAAACCAAAATTAAAATTAACTATATTATTTTTACTATTCACTACCCAGAAAATCCATGAAAACAGTTAACAGCTGTAAATAAAATATGCACATAGACAATTGTTTTAATAAACCTTCACTAAATGTACATTTAAAAAAAAAGAAAATTAACTATATTTTACATTATTTTACTATAGTTTTCACACATTTATGATATATTTACAATAGTATAATACTTTGCGTATTTAAGGAATAAAATAATTGTGATAAATTTCATGATTTGCAGCCATCTTTAGAAAGAAGAAAAAACGAAACAGCAATAATATCAAATTTGGTTTGTGCGTTAGCATTATTGCATGAAACATATTTAAAATGTTAAATAATTTTGAAAGCAAATTTTTGCTTCACTGTGTGTTTTGGCTTTAACTGTGACTGTATTCACAATGTTAAAATAGTATTATATATGAGACTATACTATAATGCATTATAAAGGAAATAGCAAACCATATCTTTATTAATCTTTCACAAAGCATGAATAAATATTAATTATATTTTTATAACTGTGAGCTGAAATTGTTCTGCTTATATAAAAGGTTGAAACGCACAAAACCAGACAGAAAAAACTACATTGTCCTTATCTATGGCATCTGTTATCCATTGTTCCCTAATATCTAAATGGGATACATCGTCTCTTAAAACTGGATTTTTCTCATCTGTTCAAAGGCAACTGTGAATATCAACAAATGGTCAGCAAGTTAATTCAAATGTCCTTGAGGATCCAGTAGCTTCACTTCTCCATGACTGAGTTCTGTACCAGGATACACTGTCCTGGAGCACAAGAGTGAAACCAGCTAACCTTCATATGACCTCTGCCAATGGCAATCAGCTGGTCTCTCTGCCTCTACCTCTCTCTGTTCTCTTACTTTCTTCTTTGCTCAGTCCATTTGTGTAATATAAGATGCAGATATTATACCAGCCGTGAAAGAGGAGGATGAACTTCTAAGATCACAATGACACAGCTTCAGACTTCAGTGATTATTTAATTTTCCTGACTTCCTTTCTGTCTTTCTCTTTAGTGTAACAGACTAAACACCCCAGAGACTGATGTGAGATCAGGACAGTGACACTCAGATGGCCCGACTCCCAAAACACAACAGATTCCCTGTTCCCACAGCGACCCTCAGTATAACCCGGGATGCAGTAATCTACATTGTGTGACACAGCTTTAAAACCATGACATTATAGAGCAAAATAATCTGAGAGAATTCAGAAGAGCCAAACTCTGAAATAAACAAAGAGACCCATTGTATGAGGAAGAAAAGTGAACCATTTTGATATATACTAAATGATACCATATTCACATACCATGGTATTAACCAGGGCCGCATCCATTGACATCAAGGGTGACACGTATTCCTGAATATTAAAGTTAAAACTTGATCAGTGGGGATTTCAATGGTCAGTTCTTCTACTATTCAATTTGGTTCCCAATTTTGGGTATTACCTCAATACAGTACATGTCCAAAAAGGCATGGTATTACTATGGAATATTTTCATAGTAGAATACTGAGATACTCTGATGGGAATCCCCGACTAAATGACCAACCCAGATCCCCACAGGCCACATATAAAACAGCTCTCTCTCTCTTTGGCAAACAAGACTTCCTATTTGCTCTCCTTTTAAATGCATGTGATGTACCGGTGCATGTGTGTGTGTGTGTGTGTGTGTGTGTGTTTAAGCACATGTGTGTCTCTGTCCCGCAATGCCAATGCAATTATCTCCTCCATACAAGAAAGCGGCACTGATTAACCTCCATCTTTATGATGTCTCTCTGGTTGCCATTCATAAGTAAAAAGGAACCCTGTCCTCTGTTTTCTCTCATATTTTCATTTCATCACACTATCTCCTCTTATGTTCTCATTTCAAGAAAATAAGTTATAATTCCTTTTTCCCAGGCCATTATGTATTGTAATCCATACATATCCATAAAACTATCTTTCTCTCATCATTTTGGTTTCAAAGCATTTGATTGGTATGAATATTTTGCCAAAGTATCAATAGAAAGATATTGATAAAAAAATAAATAAAAGAACCCTGAATAAAATTTAAATTAATACAATAACAAAATTAAATATATAATAAAATAAAACTGAAAGAAATGAAAAAAGAAATAGATAAAACGATGTGCCAGTAACTATAATGAAAATGATCAAATAAAACAGTACAATGAATGCTTATTAACAAAAATACCAGTACTTCTTTAAAATAAAATTTATAAATTTGTCTAACAATAATACAAAATAAAATAGTTTTAATAAAATAAAACATTTATTAATATTATGCCTGCTTTCTCTCTCAAACCTTGTTTTTTAAGTGTTTCTATATGTTTTATTGGCATGACAAATTACAGTACATTAGCAGAGGGTGAAACTCACTCTCTCTGTCACTCTCTCACACATACATCGTAAAACAGCAAAGGTCAACAGATGTGATCATAGCTCGGTGTGTTGATCACAAGTAAGACACATGTTATGAGAGACAGGAGGCAGCCAGCCAGCCATTGCTTAAACAGGGATCCTTCATGTCTTAAACCACATCACACAACACATTCTGGTTTAAAATATCACACAGCAGCAACATAAGAACAAATAGGAACCGCAGAGGTACCGCTGAAGAAGATCTGTCTGGGTGTGGTGAATATAGGCTGTGTGTATGTGTGTGTTGTGTCTTTATGATAAGAAATTATAGACAGTTAGCACAGCTAACATCTGCATGCTTCATTCCATCACTCTCTACAGAACAAACATCAATAAATCAGTATGTAATGTATAATACACGAGTGTCTGCGCGCGCACACACACGTTTCACAAGAACATGCAGCAGTGTGACGCTCTCATTTTTAACCTGAATGCAGAACAAGAGACACACACGTCATGGCTGGTTATTTATGGGACATATGTGTGTGATTATGTGAGAAGGATGCCGAGCGGTAAATGTGAAGTGTAACCTTGGCATTGCAGCACAGATTTAACACACACACACTGAACTCACGAGCAGTAACAGGCGAGATGTTGCCATCCCACAAACCCGATCACTCTCCCTCTAATAACATGTATGTGTGCGTGTGTATTCCCATGTACCTTTTTCTTTTGATCCTTTGATTGTTTCTTGCTCTTCCTCCTCCTTTCCTTTTCATCCTCCAATGCATTAACATCCACATCTTTATTCTTCTTAATCTGAGACGCCGCATGAGCCATTATCCAGCATCAGCCACGTCCCCACAGCAACCACACGCACACACACACACACACACACAAACACACTGAGACAAACGTCCAGAATATGTAACAAGAATTCCAATTCCTTAAAAGATTCCAAAAAATTCCACCAAAAAGAGTGGAAGAGAGGGATTCCGTCCAGAAAAGAAAAATGAAAAAAAAAATCAACTACTCCGTTTGCTCTCCTCCAGCTTTTGTCATTGGCTGCTCAAGGAACCATATCCAGAGAGAAGAAGATACAGAGAAAGAAAGAAAGAGGGTGGGAGAGAGAAAGAGAGATGGATAGTGACACCATCATCACCAGGCACAAGTGAACGACTGAAGGAGAGAAAGAAAGAGAGAGAGGGGTGGAGGAGGGCAGCTGGGGTGGTTACTACGGAAACCACGTTCTCTCCTCAGCCATACTCAAACGGTCCTACCTGAATGTGTACGTGTCGCCGCGACAACCAGCATCAGTGTGTGTGTGAGTGTGAATATATGCGCATATGTGTTGCCCCCCCCACCAGCTCCGTGTGTGTGTGTATGAATGTGAATATATGCGCATATGTGTTGCCCCCCACCAGCACCGTGTGTGTGTGTGTGTGTGTGTGTGTGCATGGTGGTTGTAGGGGAGGGGTGTCGCACAATTTAGCTCATGCATGTGCGATCTCTCGCTCTCACACACACACACACACACATAATTTGATGTGAGGGAGGGTACCACTACTACTCCAATCCCATTATGTTAAGAGCTGACCCACTCTAAATAGAGGAGGTGGTATATTTATGCATATTTTAGGGCATATAAACTTAGATATGAACACAATATTTTATGTATTGGTAATGTATAATTATATTTAGATGATATTTTGGGGGATTTGGGGTGAATTTATGTTTAAGGACAAAAAAAACAATAAAAAACAAAATCATAAAGCCCAGTGTGTTTCCCATAGGGAAACATGAGAGATGAATGAATATGAGTGAAAAATGATCATGGTTCACACACGCAACAGCTCTCGGCTTCTTTCTGATGTCATTGACATTCTGAGTATGGAGTGATGGCAGCCATGTTGGTTTCTCCTGCATATCAGCAATCAGCCACCTGAGTGCAGCAGGGTCCTCTGCAACTCCAAGACTGCCTCAGTCACTGCCTGTACAAAAACAGCCTGTACTTAATGTTGTATTTGTGTGACAAAAATGAGAGAATGAAAAATACAAATGACAATCCATTCCATTCCATTTCAGTGGATGACACAGTGTTTAACTAGAAAATGCTACACATGTAGCAATTTCTTAAAGGGAAAGTTCATTCAAAATAGCAATTGTCATAATTTACTCACCTTCAAGTAAGACCTTCAGGTCTTTTCAAACCTGAGTCACTTTCTTTCTTCCATAGAACAACAAAGGGCAATGTTAGGCAGAATGGTCACATTGCTCTTCTGAATAACAAATAAGCAAGCACAATGTACAATATTATATTTAAAAAATATATGAAATAGAGTAGCATGAACACTCTACCTAACTTCTCCTTTTTGTGTTCCACAGAAGAACCTCAGGATGGTGAATAAATGATGAGTTTTTGTTTTGGGGTATACTAACCCTTTAATCACTTATACCTAATACTGGTCTTCACATGCTGCAGCTCATGAGTCATATTTAACTTGTATGAATTGTTCAGAAATTTTTTTTTTTTTTTAAGTAAAATTAATGTGTTATTTACTACGTCTTTACTACAATTTATACAAAGAAAAATTATGGTCTGCATATAAATCACTTTCCATTTAATAAATACAATTAGCATTTATTGGTATTTATTATTTAATAGAAACAACTAGATATTTCACAAAAAGATGATGATGGTCTCCTCACAAATAATATAAATCTAAATAAAAGCCATGAGCCATTATCAAGCATCAGCCACTTCCCCACAGCAGCCATACACACAAACACAGCCAAACACAATAATATAAATCTAAATAAAATACATAAATATAAAATACATTCTATTTAATAAACACCATTAGGGAGATGTATTATTATTATTATTCAAATAGCACATGCATATAAATTATATTACATACACTTTGATTAAAATATAAAAATTATATAAAACTTTCTATTGATTAAAAGTGGTATTTATTGGAAAAATAGTATTTCATTTATACTATTTTTGTGACCATCATCTTAATTTTGTTATTTGTACTAATTTGGATCTATGCATATTTTTGAAAAAAGGCATCAGATGAAAAAGCTTGGTGTAGAAACAAACTCTTTTCCTATAATACTACCCTACATTTCCAGATTAGTCCCGATTAGTCTGGTCTGTTTTGGCTCACTCTTACCCTGGCCCAGTTCCCTTTGCTCTGCATCCACTATTACTGCCACAAACACAGCCGAAAAGGGTCCATTTACCCATCCATCAGACTGGGCAAACAGCCAAACACATATACTACCCCTGTCTGGGAACACTGTATAAAAACAAAAGAAGTACGGTAAAAAACACACACACAAACCCAGCAACCCCTACTCTTAAAAACCCAACCATTCATCAAAACTATGAGAATTACCAAATGATTGGTTGTAAAGATGCCAGCACTACTAGACCATAAGAGCTGATCACAGCAGATCAGAGTCCAAACGATTCCTGAAAAGCTGATTCATAATTCATTCGCACACTAGGGGAGAGCTTGTGCTCACATAGTCACGGTTTCCTTCCTCCCTCGGGACAGCGTGCACATTCCCAGCTCACCCGTATCACCAAAGAGACCATTTCCACCCCATCACACCTTGAGGAATTACTCAAGATGCATGTGTGCGGAGTTGTTGAACACAGTGACTTCTCCAGTCATGCACACGCAGAAACACCCTCCATCTCCACCAACAGTGACCAGTCCAGCCGTCAATTCAAACTGACCTGAGACAATAGTCAAAACAGCCGGACCAGTCAGATCAGGTAGCTGAACCCATCAAACCAGATACTGTCAGACCAGACAAACAAAACAATAGCTGTCTAAAAAAACAATTTCCACACAATATTGAAAACAGTATGTCAATATATGTGTGGAAGTGCTGATAAATCAGAGTGCAGACATACAGTAAGGACCATGAACTCGAAACATTCTTTAGTACAAAACTGCCAGATTATGAAGAGGAACAAGGTGCATGTTGTGTTGAAATCAAGAGGTCAAGGTTAGCAACTTTCTCTATCGATGGCCATTCAAACATGTGTATTCTGATTATATACATACAACATACACTACCATTCCATGTTGGGGTTGGTAAGATTTTTTCAATGTTTTTGAAAGAAATCACTTGTGTTCACCAAGGATGAAAATAAAAAAACATTAAAACTGTAATATTGCGTGATATATTATTACAATTTAAAATAACTGTTTTCTATTTGAATATATTTTAAAATGTCATTTATTTCTGTGATGGCAAAGATGAATTTTCAGCAGTCATTACTCCAGTCTTCAGTGTCACATGATCCTTCAGAAATCATTCTAATATGATGATTTGGTGCTCAATAAACATTTCTTACTATCAGTATTTAAAACAGTTGTGCTGCTTAATATTTTTGTGGACACTGTGATTTTTTCAGGATTCTTTGATGAACAGAAAGTTCCAAAAATCTTTTGTAACAATGTAAATGTACTGTCACTTTTGATTAATTTAATGTATCCTTGATATATGTATATGTATGTATAAATACATATATGTATGTATAAAAGTATTAATTTCTTTTAAAAAGAAATGAATAAGAAACACTTTTGAATGGTAGTGTAAATCACAATGTATTTTTTGTGAACATTAATGGGACTGTTTTTCCCTCTCTGCTGCCTTCGATGTCACAGCTGAGGACAGTCGCTATGAACATAGACCATGCAATTTAAAGAAGAAATAAAAACTCACCAGGCAATGGCCAGTAACTTGCCAAAGCCAAATTTACTTGCCAAAATGTTCATTTTGAACCCTGGCTTAGGGCCATTGTCGAGGTGGATATCCGGGAACGTTATCCTGGACCGTGTGTCGTCTGGTTGGCATTTGCGAAACATTTGTGCCCTTTATGGCATTGCATATTTACTGGACCCAGAGAAAAGATGGCCCTCCTATAAAATTCTGTCCTGGCTGCTGTGAATTTGAGTTGCGATCCTGCCCTCAGTCCACATTTAGACACAATCAAGCAGGGTTCCTCAAATCCATTCCAGGGTTCCTCAAATCCAAATCCAACCCTGATCAAACTCACCTACATGTGATTTTTTTAGTGATCCATAAGACCGTGATTAGCTTGTGTTTGATCAGGGTTGGAGCAAAACTCTGCAGGGCAGCGGCCCTCCAGGATATTATTTGATTCCTTTCAAATTTTCACAAAGAGCAGCTTTAAATTCACATCTGAACACTGAGAACAATAAACAGATACATAGAAATTTTACTGCTTATATGATGCACAACACATACAGTATATGCATGCAAGTCAATTCCATAAGCTGTCCTGCATTCTGCAATATTCACATATGAGGCTGATCCTTGTACTTACAGTGGTGCTCTACTGCCCTCTTGTGGTTTGACAGAGAAACTGAAGCAAAGTAAAAAACGAAACAATGCATAGACATAAATTCTAAATAAAGAACAAAACAAAAAAATATATATACACAAAGGGAAGAAATGTGTGTTGCTTTAGGCAGTCAAAAGCAATACATTGTTATTCACATGTACAACAGCCTCTTTTTTAAATTAATAACAAAAAATAAAGGCCTATTTGAAATATTGCACTTTGGTCCTCTCACTAAAGAATAAAACATTAATATACATATTTAAACACATTTTAAAAATGTCCACCTTTCATACAGATGATAAACCCAGATATAATGTACAATGCATGAAATCATTAAATAAGAAAGAACTAATGCTGTCAAAGCATGTAAAGTATTTGTTGTAGACGTGCCTCTAAATCTCACCAGCCAATCACAGCATTTGTCTAAAGCCCACAGGCAGTAATCTGAAAACCTGCTAGGACATGCTTTTAAACTGTGAAGGTCCCACCCAGTCAAAGGTGAATGGTCATCTGGTGTTTATGTAGTGGCACAGTCATTTAACATCTAAAGCGAACCCCTGTTGAAATCCTGATTTTATATCATTTTTGGTTTAAATCAACCCATAAAATTCCATGTAAACTTGACAGCCACTTCAAATATAGATCTATAAATTCATGAAATCTGCATCTCCTGTGAGATGTCTTATATTCTCCCCCCCTCTCTCTTTTTCTTCATATGTTTCTTTCTCTATAATGAATCCAGGTCGCACTCTATTGCTTCCTCTCCTCTCTGGAGAGATGACAGGTGACATTAACTCTCTGGCTCTGTATGGTAACCTAGTTAGCACACTTTACTCCTGCGCGCGTGCACGCGCACACACACACACACACACACACACATTGATGTTTCAAATAGAATGCATTGCCTTATTTCACCACAAGGGGACATAGTGAGTTACACAAGGTAAATGTCAATGTAACAACAAGCTAGATCATAATACTACCTAATGGCCTCACAATTAAAATGATCAAATTTCTAAATATCATTTATATATGACTCCATAAAAGACAGTGAGAGCCTTCTTGCCATATATGGAGACATCCATAAGTGATCACAATAAAGATGCAGAGGGCTGAGTTAAATCCATCCTCTCTCGTGTAAATGTCACCATGCCCATGGCATGCATTTTTTTAGCTCAAGTTCACTTATGCAACATAAACAGAAAAAGATCGATCGCAATTTGGACCCTGTAATTCTTGCAAATGGCTGTTTTGTCAGTGTCACAGCTGTAAATGAAAACACTGTAAATGAACAAACTATTCATTTCAAAACTATTAAAAAATAAATAAATCTTACTGACCCCAAATATTTTAATGACAGTGTAAATGCACTCCCAGGGGGGTCATGGTTAAGCTAGTTAGCTTTAACAGTTAGCATTCTGTAGGCGAAAAGCCTGTTTCTCTATGGACACCAAGCAGCAACTTATCTTTACTGAACAAATATGGGCGGCTTTGCTCTAAGGTCCTGAAAAACTATGTTTACAATATGAAAAAAAAAAATTTAAATGAGGATGAACGATAGACAAAACAAATTAAAATGATTACCATATTTATTCCTAATATTTTTTAACCAATTACTTCAGTATATACAACTTCAGCTGGGCATGTAAAGGGGATTCTGATCAAAAATTTCCACCCCGATCATCCTGATGAAAAATCTAAAAAAAGTAAAGAGAGAAAAGTTTCCACAATTGTTAGTAAAAAGCAATATAGAGGAGGAAAAAGTAATGAATTTACACTTCAGTGGAGCTGGTTATTTCAGTGCATAATGATCAACTCAGAGGGGTTTGTGTCTGTGAAAAGATCCAGTAAGCGAGAGCATTCAGAAATGCAAAAACCTGAGGTACTCGAATGACAAAATTCAGAACTTAGTTGTGTTGCTGATGATGATCGAAAAATTATGTAATTTTAAAAATGACATAATTACGTACTCCTAGAATGTTGAATCTAAATATATGCTGTATATAGTAAATATAAGAATGAATTTGTAGTTTTTCTATGTGTGTGTGCATGTGACATATCTTTGTGTGTGACCATATGTGTGTGCCCATCAGTGGTCTGTTTGCCATCTGCTTGCCTGCGCTGGCACAGGAGTTTCTCTAAGCTGTCAATTTCATAGCCTTGATCCACACACTTGCACGGGTACTATTTCACAGACTAAGCTTTATAAACAAACTTCAGAAACTTTAAGAAATCTCACTGAGTAGTTTGACATATGATCTCTGCTCCAGGTCATAGTACGTGCGTGTATGTGTTCAGCAGGCTTTGAGTAAGTTCGCTTGAAACTTATGTTCTATATGTCATAGGGGGTCAAAACCAGTATTACATTACACACACATGCACACACACACACAGACACACACACTTGTGTGCTTGTGTGAACGCTTAGCACTGTCAATCATCTTCACTTCAAAGACGAATCTGCGTAACAGTGATACACCTCAGGCAGTTAATGTCTACAGTCAATTTTCTGAATTCAGACACGTCACACACAGATATGATCAGGGAGGGTGGATTACAAATATGCAAAAACCAGTAAGTTCTCCTTCTTGTGGCAGGCCACAAGTTTTCCCACAAGTCCCAAATAAGTTCTCAGAACTAAAACTTAAAGGATTAGTTCACTTCCAGAATAAAAAATTCCTGATAATTTACTCACCCCCATGTCATCCAAGATGATCATGTCATTCTGTCTTCAGTCGCAAAGAAATTTAGGTTTTTGAGGAAAACATTTCAGGATTTTTCACCATATAATGGACTTCAATGGTGGCCAACAGGTTGAAGGTCCAAATGGCAGTTTCAATGCAATAAGGGTCTTGTCTAGTGAAACAATCTTTCATTTTCAAAAAAAAGAAAAAACGGCACAAATGTGTTTCATTAACAAAATTCTTATATTTATATTTATTATTTATAAAAGACAAACAAATATTGAAAAGTACACAAAAAATCCTTGCACAAGTAATATACAAATAGATGAAACTGTATTTATTTAAAAATGTTTAACTTTGCTAAGTTTAAAATTTGTTCAGTTAATGCCACAGCGAATGTAGTTGTTTTGCCATTTACCCTTCATTGTATCTATCTATCTATCTATCTATATATATATATATATATATATATACATACATATATACAGTATATATATACTGTATATATATGTATAAACTTTTACAACCCTTTAAGAGATCTGAGGATTAATTTCACTTGCTGTAGTGAGTGCAGAGACAGAAAAGCACATGCAGATCTACCTGTAGAAAGAATATCAAGGCAGGAAAATTATGGATTCAGTGATACTGTCAAATGTTTAAGATAATTTTGTGATAAAGCAACTACATACTTTTATTGTTTATCAAAATTTTAAGTTAGGACTACTTTATTCCATGCTGATGAAAGGAAAAGGGAAAAAAAGCACTTCAGGTTATTATGGCCATTTACACAGTACATTAGCTCCCAACATTTTCTAATGGAAGAAACGTGGCAGTGGCAGAGCAAATTGCAAGCTAAAGTGGCACTGCTTCCTAAACATGAAATAGCATTTATATTTGTGGTCAAAAAATAACAGTGTAATTCTCTAAATTTCCTGAGGTCTGTGACACATTTTATTGTCATGATTAAATGGAAGTAGTGACAGATATTTTCTTTCATATTATGATGTACATCAGAGTGAAAAAGACCATTGAAAAGAATAAGGCCTTTGATTGGATGGAGCCGGCTCTGAATGTGACTCAGCAGATGATTATAAGAAAGGGGTGGGGTTTAAGCGGACAAAATTAGATTTGAGAAGTCTGGCAATCGTCACCAGAGAGAAGTCTGTTGCTTCACCGGAAGACCAAATTATGACATTTTAATAAAAAATTACAGGGTCAAAAAAATACATGGATGAATTTTTCACAATAAAATAAAAATCGTGCAATTTGAAAATAGAAGAATTTCTGTTTCATGGCAATTAAAAAAAAAAGAATTTTGTTAAATTTATTTGCTTCATTAGATATCACTTATGTCACACAGAATTCAAAATTTAGCAACTAAAACTAAAACAGTAGAAAGCAACACTGTGCTGGCATGTTCCTCTTATGTACTGTATATGGAAAACACCAGATTACAGACAAAACATGCTGCCTACCACGTGTAAAAAGCCCTTTACAGACAAATATTTGTTGAGAAGCACAAATATAACACTCTGACCATATTGAATAATAGAAAAAGTTGTATCTGGAAAAAATAATGACATATCATATAAATCATATATATATATATATATATGTGTGTGTGTGTGTGTGTGTGTGTGTGTGTGTTAGATTATTAATTTTATACAATGAATTAAATAGAATAGCATTAAAGAAATTATATATATTTGTTAGATTTTGTTTTTTTTTTAATTTAT
>NW_015654491.1:1083042-1124345 GCF_001515625.1 Sinocyclocheilus rhinocerous
TATATATATATATATATATATATATATATATATACATAAACTGTATCACACATTCATGTGGGTGATACGAGCGCACAAACATATGTATGTGTACAAATCAATTAATCAGTATTTTCGTTGCTAAAATCTGTATTTTATTTGCATGCGAGTATGTTCATATATGAGAGAAAGAGACAGGGGAAGAGAAAGAGCAAAGGAGAGAGGCGAAGGCTGATATTCAGTCTGAAACCCCGCCCCGGGGTCGTCAAGGCAACGGACACAGGAGAGTAACCAATAGCGACACAAATAGAGCACCATGAAAAACACCCTCACTCTGAGAAAAGAGCACAACACAAACACACCCTCCTTCCATAAGCTAAGCACATTTCACACACTCATTAACAGCTTTAAAGCAGAGATCATAATGCACTTGCTGACCCTCTTTCTCACTCTATTTTGACCTTCTATAACAACATTACACTACCCAGACATCTCAAGATCATGTAGATGCAAACACACACAGGCTACAAACTCGAAAACAGGTCATGACTGTCCTCGCTTCACACACTTGCCCTTTTATTCTCATCTCATACACATTCCTAATCCTGTAATATGGCTGCCAATTTGCTGCCGTCTATCCATGTATGACAGACTGCTTGTTTCAGCGCCTGTGTCTGTGCGTCTTCGTGTATGTGTGTGCCCAGACTTCAAAGCATCCTGTTCCTTCCACCTGCCAAGATGATGAATCTGAAGCCTAGAGTGAGCTATGCAAGTTTGCACATCTGTGTGTGTGCATGAGTGTGTATTTCTGGGACGGCTGTTCTCGGGGTCAGATAGCACTGTGAAAAGAAGGAATCGAGACCCTTGCGGTGGCTTGATCTATGAATATTAATGGTTCGTTCACAGTGACAGTGATTGTCAGTGACAAAGCTACCAAAAGTCATTCATTTTTAACACAAGTCTGTGGTTTGAGGTGACAATATGAGTGACAGATTGTGAGCTACATGATAAAAGAGCATGATGCAATATGGTGATTATTGATAAGCAATTTGCTGGCCCCAAGTGATATAATTGCTTTCAGCATAAACAGTCAATTTAAAAAAATCTAAATTATTGTCAAGTATGCACATTATAACAGCTTGACAAAACAACTTTTTGGCAGATATCACCAAGATATCACCTATACACAATAATTTAATTTTAAAATATATTTTTCTATGTACAATTTTATAATCAAAATAATAATAATAATAATACCTACATAAATAATTCCTTGAAACATTTTAACTGTAACAAAAAAAACAAGAATATAGAAACATGAAATTATGAATAAAAATATGGAATTCTAAACAAAAATATTGCATCTTTTCACAGATTTTGGACCGAGCACATGCTGCTCAAAGCAATCTTTACTTGGCTGTTTGAAGACCCCTAGAGACTTTTCACAATACAATCAATTCTAGATAAAATCAAGTCCCATCTGTATTTTTTTAATATCCTATTTTACTCTAAAGTACATCACATTATGGAAGAAAATTGATTTATGAACACTGTTTTTGTTTACATCTGTACACAGTATTACCAGAAGGCAAAGGGCGGTTATTAACCACATGAAGTGCTGGTACACGCAGACACATGCTCACCCATCAGAGCAAATCTACTGCTACTTCCCATTACTGTAATTCTTCATCAGTTCTCATTTCTGCTCCAAGCTCTCTGCTCTGTCAAAACACTCTGCACACACAACCATCTACTCTCACACAGGCCTGATAATCTCTTATGAAAAGCTACGCTTCATTTGATGATTCTGACATAAGTCTTTGATGATTAATTGCAGATTAATAACCAATCCTTCTCTCTGTGCATTCATTTGGCCAATAATCGCTGATCTCAAGTAAGTCTCTATCAAAGCTCAAGGCCGAACCTGATCCAACTCCCGTTCAGGTCATGAAGTGAACATGGAAGGACATAACGTGCTGTTTTTGCCATATTCTTAACCAAAATTCAATATCCCATTTGTGTGTGTGTGTGTGTGTGTGTGTGTGTGTGGTGTGTGTGAGAAAGATCGTGTGTGACTGATGGATTAGACAAATTGTCGTATAGACTTAGAAGAAAAGGTTGTCAATATGTCTGCAGAAGGTAGGAGAAAAAAAGAGAGAGACACAAAGGTTGTGATCTGAAATATCCATAATTATTCATAAAAGAGAAGTGGAGGGGAATCAGATTTCAAAATTATTTGTTTTGGTTTGGTTTTTAAATAGGGGTGGGACTGCTTATTTTTCTGACAAATAGTGAAGATAACGATCGTAATTTTTGCAGGTGCCGTTTGGTGACACTAGCACAGAAATTTAAATTTCACCTTTATATTTAAATTTTTTCCAGTTTAACTACGAAGATACATGAGGAAGATTATTGTTATTATATTATGTTAATAGGTGACAAATGGCTAATTTTATAATTCTATACAATTTTGTCGACACAAGTTAAAAATAAAATCAATATGAATGCTACAAGTGAATTTAGGCATTACAACATTATAATGTGCAGTTTAAAAACTGGATATTAATTTTGAGATTTGTTAAAGATTATATTTAACCGTGTTTTTTATTGTGTTTTTAAAGACTAACTGTAAGTGAGTGTTAGATGATGTTAGATCAAATCTAAATGTAAAAAAAGCTTATATGAGCATATCCAATATCGACTAAAGCAAATTAATCAGAAGATCTCTAAAATTTGCCTATAACCAAAGGGGTACCAATATATTGTGTATCCTTAAAGAAAATGAATAGTTTGATGTAGAGGCTAAGGTTCACTGACAGTAACTGTAAGGTTGTTGGTTCAATCCGCATTAGCCATCACCATTGTGACCTTGAGTAAGGCACTTAACCCTAAATTGCTACAAGCAGACTGGCCTTGTAATAAGCTTATGGCACCATTGCACAACAAAATCCCATGAAAGATGCAGAATTCACAACAGATCTCATTCTACCTAATTCTGTAATCAGAACCAGAATCAGAAAGAGCTTTATTGCCAGGTATGTTTATACACTGTAAAATCGAATTAGTTGGGCTTACTTAAAAAAAGCATGCAAACCGATTGCCTTGAAAAGAGTCTGTGTGTTACTTCAGCCTATTACCACACACTATTTTAGGATTATATTAACCCAAGGAACTTCATAAAGTTCATTAATAAACACACACAATAAACGCACTAATGCTTTAATTAGAAGATAAGTCACTTTCTAGAAGAAACCTATTTATTACTTTTCTTCCTTTGAAATCAATTAACTCCGACTTCATAATGCATTACTGCATTAACAGAAAGATAATTATAGTAACGTAAACCAAGTTCAAAGTGCCCAACCAAAGGGTATATATAAAATACACAAAATACAAAGTAGACAAATAAAGAAAGTGCTCACTTTTAAGTAACAAACACAAATATTTCAAACATATTAAACATGGCTATTGAAATGAAAATTGTCAAGTTAGAAAAAAAACGCCAACAAACTTTGATACAAGTTGTCAGATTTCCGGTGCACATCACATCTAAAACTTCTATTACAAGACAGTTTGTGTGAGTTGACATTACTGTATTCTACACCAGTTCTGTCTGCATAGCCACATAGTAATACCAAACACTACTTTAAGAGAGCAAAGGGAAATATGTGTATGTGTGTGTGAATACACACAATCCCATCCACAAGCGATGTTTATGTAACTCTTTTCAGTCATGTGGGAGTTCCTCATTTAGTCCAACATAATACAGCATTAGCACCGCCATTTCTTTCTCTTGATCTTCCGCTCTCTTTGAGAGGGTGATCGCTGGTCTCAGGTGCATTTCTGAACTGTGATTCTGAGCACTGGAATATGGCCAACAGATGGAGGGAGAGAAACAGATAGAGGGCGGAACAGGCAAATGTAGGCAGATCTCTCTGGTGATGTTTCTGAAATAGAGCTCTCTAAACACACGCTCAGCAGAAGCTCTTCAATCACTTCTACATCTTCAAACAACATCGTCTTTTTTCTGCTCCCGTTCTCTTATTAATCTCATTAGATCTTTGACTGTCACAGGACGTTTAGCATCCACCACATTTTGAATTCATTATGTTCTCCTTCTACATTTTCTTCATTTCATCTCTAGTTATCAAGACCGTTAGAGACAAACTACTAATTATATTAATAAAAAATATTTTTGAATAGACTATATTAAGATTATATATTTATAAGATGTCATCATACCCACTACAATAACTGCAACCGTGTACAAAAGTCACAAAAAATGTAGTTTAAAAAAAAACACACACAAAGTGTCACAACTTTCACACTCTAAATGCCCAGATTTTCCAACTGTTTTGGCTGACAGCCTCTGCCACACTCAGTTTCACATAATCTGTACACTCTAAAAAATGCTGGGTTAAATACAATCCAGTGCTGGGTAAAATAGGGACAAACCCAGCTATTTTGACCCAGCGGTTGGGTTAAATGTTTAACCCAACCTTCTGGGTAGTAACCCAACCACTGGGTCAAAACAACCCAATTGGTGGGTTTGTCCCTATTTTACCCAGCACTGGATTGTATTTAACCCAGCATTTTTTAGAGTGTACATCTACATTTTCTTCATTTCATCTCTAGTTATCAAGACCGTTAGAGACAAACTACTAATTATATTAATAAAAAATATTTTTGAATAGACTATATTAAGATTATATATTTATAAGATGTCATCATACCCACTACAATAACTGCAACCATGTACAAAAGTCACAAAAAATGTAGTTAAAAAAAAAACACACACAAAGTGTCACAACTTTCACACTCTAAATGCCCAGATTTTCCAACTGTTTTGGCTGACAGCCTCTGCCACACTCAGTTTCACATAATCTGTACACTCTAAAAAATGCTGGGTTAAATACAATCCAGTGCTGGGTAAAATAGGGACAAACCCAGCTATTTTGACCCAGCGGTTGGGTTAAATGTTTAACCCAACCTTCTGGGTAGTAACCCAACCACTGGGTCAAAACAACCCAATTGGTGGGTTTGTCCCTATTTTACCCAGCACTGGATTGTATTTAACCCAGCATTTTTTAGAGTGTACACTTAGGTATATGAACAATGTAGCTGTTATGAGTAGGGCATATCTGTAGTCTCCAATGGTGTTTCATTTACACGTTCACACCATCATAGTAGATATAAATGAAGTATATCACACAAAACACCCACATTCACACTCACAAACACACATTTTGCCTCATTCATTCTTGAATAAGAATAACTGCATAAGACATTGAATAGAAACATTTTGGCTTAACACGTTTCTAAAGCCACCAAGAGAGAGTCTCTGATTTTTGCATATGTGGCTTCAGTTCATTCTAAATTTAGACTAAATTTAAGCGCAAATTATTCACATATCATGATTCCTGAATAAAAATGTTTACAGAGGCTTTATGAGCAAATGCATGCATTTGCACAATGAGACATTGTTGATTTGAAGAAGGCATGAGTTAGTCATCACACTGGTGGAGCAAATGCACATCAAAACAACTCGTTATATGGCACAAACAACTATCCCAGTAATTATTAGTGCTAGTTTCAGTAAACAGGGCGTGTAATGGAAAACCAGGTAAAATTGTTCTTCCTCTCTTATACTCTAGTGTTTAACTACTGTTATTGCAACCGCATGGAACGAAAAGTATGGAAACCTCAGACAACAGCAACCGCACCTTGTGCTGATGCATAGTTTTATGATGATTTACACACCTAGAAATATCTGTTATGTTCTGTATATTCAAAGCTTTCTATTGTGTGTTTCAAACTCATGTCACATACAGTATGTTGTGTGATGGTAACTTGCTTATGGGTTTATTGATTTATTCTAGCAACCCAAGGGCTGTAGGTTCAAACCCCCATGAGGGCTTCCCTATTACCCATGTGTCCTTCGGCAAGGCATTTAACCCAAGGTTACTCCAAAGGGACAGTTTCTGTTGTAAATGTAGTGCACAGTAAAATGTTTTGCATGAGAGCTAAATGAAAAAATGGAAATGAGGGCATCTGCTACAGCTACCTCTCTGTAAATATGTTTTCTGGAGCATAAAGTAAAGATTTACAAGCTCCTATCTACTTAAAAAAATAAATAAAATCATAAATAAAAAACTGAAAACAATGGAATGATTTTTTAATAAAATCACACAAAGAAGGTATTTTCACACTGTTGTCACTGTACATTAATACATGTAATTATTTAATATATGTATTACTATAATTTTAGTCCATATACATAATTAATTGTTTTTATTATTTATGTAATTTATTAATCCCCTTTAATATATATACTAGAAAGAAAGAAAGAAAGAAAAAAAAGAAAGAAAGAAAGTGTGTAGAGAAATATGTACACATGTGTTGGATGTATGCATACATGGATACAAGCCAATACTGTGTCTAGAGTGTGTCATCGGAGAGATATGGCATTTTTAACATGTTTAAATATGTTCTCAGAAGAGAAGGGGGCAGACAGTGCAATCGGAGGTCCAGAATGTATGATATGGGCCAAAGAGCTTCATCGCCGCAGAGCCAAATGACCAACAGCACTAGTACCCAGACTGCCTCATCAGCACTTCAGACTTTAGTTCACTAATGCTGCAGATTCTTTCCTGATAGATTTATATCAGTAACCTACACACTCATAACACATGGATTTACACTTGCACGCATACTCGCACATCACTACAGCAATGCACCAGATGTCTACATCTAGATCTAATGTCAATAATCCTGTAAACACTTTTAAAACCACAGGACTGATAACAAAGGTTATCCATGTGGATTTGCTAATCAGTCATGGTGATTAATATTAATGGAAGCCAGGTCAAAATGTATCCTGAAAGCCTGAAGATAAATAGCCCCTGTAGGACTAGTGTCTTGCATATGCTACTCTAGTCAGCAGGGGGTCGAACTGCTCTCCTTCTGTCTCTCTCCCTGACAGGTGTACAGTTTCGCTCCGTCTTGGGGTGCCCTTCCGTGTGCTAAATATTTCTCCAGACTGGCGTTTGGAACCGGGTGTGTGTTGGATTCTCCTGTAGACACACCGGAGAGGCTGGGAAAATCTGTCTGTTTGCTCAGGAGTGCTCAGAAGTGGGATTAAGATTACAGAGAGAGCGACAGAAAGATTTGCTCGAGTATCAATCACACTTTCCTTTCTAACCTACATGTTCTGCTGGCCTGGCTGAGGAACATCAGCACTCATTTAGAAATGTATTATTGATACCTTTAGCTTTAAATATGTATTCTTTCATTGCAAATCTTAAAATATGATAAGGTTTAGAAGCTTAAAGGGACAGTTCACTCAAATGTTCTGCCATCATTTACTCACCCAAATGTAGTTCAAAACCTTTATAAACATAAAACAAGATATATATTTTTTAAATGTCTCAGTGTTTTTGCCTATACAATGAAAGTCAGTGGCTTTCAATGTTGTTTCTTTTGTGTTCCACAGAAAGTCATACAGGTTTGGAATGACAGGAGGACAATTTTCAATTTTTGAGGACTATCCCTTTAAGGATCATAAAGGAAAAAATCCTTCCTTCCTGAATATTAATCATGAAATATCTACCATGATATTTTATATATTAGGCTAATATTTAGATTGACAAATGAACCAGCCAATGGAAAGCATCTCTGAAATCATGCGAATTAATTTCAGGTTTAAGAAAAAAAAAAAAAAAAAAAAAAAAAATACTACTTACAATTGTTTTTCAACTTAAAAAATTACTTTATATATTGCATGCAGTGGCATTTGGGCCAGTTATGTTTTATTAGGAAGCTCTAATGAATATTTATGTGTGCATGTGTATTTGAGTGCACAAATCTATGTGTTCATGTTTACATGTGAACATATGTGTCTGCGCATGTGTAGTTGAGCAGACTGATGGATTGCCCCTCTGCCAAAAGCTCCATGGCAACGGTTTCTCTAGCTCTGTTATGATTTAGTGCCCTCAGCCCCTTTAAATACACTGTCTCTCCATTTAGACTAACCCTCCCTCGCTCGTTTTGTTTACATCATCTCCTGCTCTCACACGTTTATGTTGCCATGCCTTCTGTCAGCACTTTAAGTCGAGATCTTTCAGATTCTTTCTACCTTCATCAAAAGAAAATCAGCTTGTTCTCTTGATCCCACTCTTTCAGAAATCTCTGCTTGCCATTTCTCTCTCATTCTGCTCTCACACTGGGCTTATCTTTCCTTCTTTTCTATCCTTCCCTCTAGAATGTTTTTTCTTCCTTCCTTCCTACTTTGATTTATTCCTGCTTGCATACCAACAATCTTTCTTTCTTTCCTTCCTTCTTTCTAAATATTTTTCCTTCCTTCCTTTCTAACAGTTTTTCTTTTCCTTTCTTCCATCGAGCATACCAACAATTCATTTTTCTTTCTTCCTTCCTTCCTTCCATACTAACAATCTTTCCTCTCTTTCCAAATGCTTTTCTTCCTTCCTTCTCTCTCCCTTCCTTCCGATACTAACCTTCCTTTCCTTCCTTCGTCATTTATCTTTCTTCCTTCCAGCATAGCAACAATGCATTCTTCTTTCCTTCATTTCTTCCTTCCATGTAAAAATCTTCTCTACTTCCTTGAGTATACCATCAATCTTTCTTCCTTCCTTCCTTCCTTCCTTCCTTCTATAACAACAATCTTCTTTCTGTCCTTCCTTTCTTCCCGAATGTATTTTCTTCCTTTTTTCCATCCAGTATCCGATCTTTCTTTTTTTCTTTCCTCCTTCCTCTTTCTTTCTTTTATCCAGCATACCAACAATCCTTTGTTCTTTCTTTCCTTTCTTCCATATACCAGCAATATTTCTCTTTCATTACTTCCAGTATACTAACAATCTTTTTTTCTTTCCTGTTTTCCTTCCTCCTTCCCTTTCTTTCTTCATTCCAGCATACCAACAATCAATTTTCCCTTCCATCCTTCAAACAAACTTTCTTTGCCTCCACTGACAGGTCTGATCTCTCTAGCCAAAGTGGTCGGATCTCTCTTACTTGCTGATATTTCTGTTGACGCTCATGAGCGTGAGCCTGTGTGTGTCAGCCAGAAGGACATGATGGTGGCAGAGGGGCTATAATGGAGCACCACGCCCCATGTCAGAATCACACACACAGACTCACATCTATGGCTGCACAAATGTCAAAGCACACACTCGTACAAACGCAGCATGTGAGAAAAGTGTTGTTGTGTGTGACCAAAAGAGATGCATGGAGTCAAAGCAAATGAGGAAATCAGTAACCATCTATTTCACACAAGGACAGTAAAGGAAATGAGTAGGAAAGTAGGAAATCACACAAACGGAGGAGAGAAAAATGTTTTGAATATAGGCTGTTTTTTAATACAATTTCAAGTATATGACATTTATTTTAATTTGACAGCAGACAACATCTCTCTCACTCCCTTTTAGACACTCTATCTTGGATAGCACAATAGCGACAAGTGACATGAGAGCTGTCACACGTGTGATACTGTCAGTTGATTTGGCCGATGAAGAAGAAAATGTATCAGAGATCAATCTCGAATTTTCAAATACGAAATATTTCATATGACGTCAGTGTATGTTATTTAAAGATATGGTTCTGATGACAGCTTTTATACTTCTTTGTGTCAGTCTGTCATGTCTAAATCTCTCCTCCTTTCTCTTGTTTCCATGACTACAATCATTAACACATGGTTATCTCATAGTGTAGTAACAAAGCAGGCCAAGACACATGCACGCACAGACACAAACCATTAAAATGCTGACAAAATGCCTTCCTTGCCAAAACCTTTCACTAATGGCTGAGGTAAATGATGCCTGTCTGAGGGGTAATGAAATATCCTTGGAACCCGTACTACACTACAAAAAAATCATTTTGTTAATCGTAAAAAAAAGGATGGAAACAAGGCAAAAACAGTGATTAGCAAAATATTTTTGCAGTGTGGTAGCTTTATTTTGTTCTTGGCCCAAACTGGATTGCAACTACAAAGACTACATATCACTCAAAATTTGTTTGTATACCAAAAACATCACTATGTATGTGTATGTTTCAGCTGCTCTGTATGTTTTTAAAAGATATGAATTTTAGTTCAACAGAAGATTCTCTACATACCACATGGCATGACTCATAGAGAACAAGTACACACTCATACACACACACACACACACACACACGCAGAACCACAACCAAAAATGGAGGGGCCAGTGGCAATAGGTGAAAATCCTTTCATTGTTTAGGTGTGTGTTGTAGGGGGTAGTTTGTCCCTTGAGGGCAAACTGCTTTAAAGTATTTGTGTTAGACATCAGACTTCACACATGTTTGACAATAACAGCCAGGCACTGCTGAAAATCAGATTTGTATATTATATTAAAATGTTCGCTCCATTTCATTGTGTGTGTATGTGGCGTACATAAATTATGACGAAAGCGATGTTTTCTGCAAATTCCCAAATAACTACATGACAGGACCTGTCAATCACACAGCATTCCACAACATTCAAATTCAAATATAGAGAAACACAACCGCACAGATGCACAAACAAACATGCACAAACTTGTGCTTCTACACACAGGCGCAAAAATCCTAAACATAGGCTTTTGAAAAGGACAACACAACAAAAGTGTTCTAACAGTCTAGTAACATCACATATAAAAGATACTGATAACATCACATTTAAACAAACACATGACATTCAGCTCAGCACATACACAGCTTCATAAGATGGACATGCTGTCATGAATGCATGATCATTTGCACGTCCTCTTTTCATCTCACTCACACAGACACCTCCAAAAAGTCATTTAAATGAAGTCCAAAAAATTGGTTCAAATTATTTAACTGTCAGAAATGGCCCATCGACCTATTGACCTAAACCACACCCACTAATAACCATCTTCTGACATACCAAGAAATCATCTAGCAAAATACGCCTCATGGTTAAACATGCACACGTATGCACACACAAAATGCTTAAATATAATGTTTTGGTATTACAAAGCAAAATAGTCTAAAAAAAAAGTTAAGTTTAGATATATATAACATAATATAATTTATATATAGATATAGATATAGATATATAAAATACAATATATTTTTTATTGAAGGATTTTAATTAGAAATATGCTGTGATTGACAGCCTACACAAATGACATCAGAGTCAATGCTTTGGGATAGCATCCATCAGATCAATTAAAAAAAAAAATCAAAAACCAATCAATACTAAAAATCAAAAACCCATAGTTCCCAATCAAAAGCCTGACATACACCTCCCTTATTAGCTTTTCTAGCTCTCAGTGGGTTTCAAGCATCTTCATCAATCCTGAGCAAATGAGCCATTGAGCAAACAACAGCCAAAACCACAATAACACAACATATTGTACCTTCTACCTTACCTTCTTGCCTTTCTTTTTACGGTGCGCTGGTTTGAAGCTACTTTTTTCTTTGGCTTCTTCACTCATTTTGGGAAAGCTGATCCAATCAGACTCCCTGAGCGATCCTCCTTATTCCAACATCCACTAGGATCAACATGGACCAGGCAGAGAAGTCCATGAAAGCTCCACTGATGGTGTTTGATTATGGGAGAGATGCTGAGAGACGCGCACACGCTCTCTCATGTGAACTCTCTCCCTCTGAAGACTCGCCTTCTTCTGTCTGGTGTTCCCCAGAAAGGGTGTGGAGAGATAGTGTAGCGCGAGAATTCGTTTATAAAAGAGAAAGGATAAAAGCAGAGGAGCGTAATCCTGTTGAATAGCCTACCTGCTTTGATCTGTTAAGCAAACCCACACAGACGCTCCTAATATTCATAGAGAAAGAGAGAGAGAGAGATGAGGGAGAGAACACATTAAACAAGAGTGAAACAAAACGAGGAGGTGTAGATGAGCAATTAAATGACATGAAAGGACGAACAATAACTGTAAAATGTCAAAGAAACTCTTATTCTCACACAGTAAACAGATATATTCAGATGGCTGCCAATACTCTGCTCATATGCTCTCTGAGAATGTGTGTGCACTTGCAAGTGTGCACAGAGTGAAACATTAAATGTGACACCTCTGTGGTGTGTGTGTACGTGTGTGTGAGGGTGTGTAAGCATGTGTGTATGTGCAGGGCTGGACCAGCATGCATCAGGTCCTTCCAGAAAAGGAAGACTCCTCCAGCACGGTGCCAAGAGATCAGCTTACTAACAGGGAGAGAGACAGGGAACAGAGAGAGAGAGAGATATTGGAAACATTTGTGTACTGAAACATAAACTGTTTTACTTTTACCTTTAATTTATTAATAGAACTACCTTTTTATTCTATTGTAGATATGTACAACCATTCAAAAGTTCTGGGTTTAAAATATTGTTTAATGTCATCAAGGCTGCAATTTATTTGATTACAAATGCAGTATAAAATATAATGTTTTGAAACATTATTACATTTTAAAATAACATTTCTATTTTAATATATTTTCGAATCATTCTAATATGTTGATTTGGTGCTGTTGCTATCAATTAAAAAAAAAACAATTGTGCTGAAACTGATAAATTAAAAGTGTTAATAAAAAACAGCAAACTTTTGAACGGTAGTGCATGTGCATTAATTTATTTATATTGCGGTCCAAAAATGTAATTACTTTTAAATGTTTCTGTTTTTATTATTTAACAGAATATTACTCTTTTTCCTTTCACTTTAAGGTGTGCATTTATGTATTGGCAATACTATGTAAAACAGCCTCTTGCATGTTTAAGGCAATGATTATTATCTGTATCATTATGGTGTTTTTTTGTGTGTGTCATTTTTAGAGCTTAACAGTCCCTGGACACCATTCTCTTTTGTTGTATAAAAAAGCAGCGTATACATACTGCAGAATATCTTCTTTTGTGTTCCACAGAAAACAGAAACATTCACAGTTTTGGAACATCATGAGGGAGAGCAAACGATGACAAAATTACAATTTTTGAAGGAACTGTTCCTCTAAGAATCTGAATATTTAGTGGATATATCTGGTGGTTACATCCCTGCTTAATTTGCTAGAAAAACATGCAATGCCGTCAGATGGCATGTGTCTTTCTCAAGGGGTTTGTGATATAATGCTCTTCAGTGTATGATATGAGAGCGCACAGACATGGCGGCCCCACAGCCAGCTCTCTTTCTGTTCCTCTCCATTTGAATAACGGAATCACCAACACAGAGCGATGAATACAGGGAAAGAGAAGAGAGAGGGAGCGGGAGGAGGGAAATTGAAGGAGAGAGTAAGCGAGTGTGAAAAAAAGAGGGAGGAATGGAGGGGATGAGGAGAGAGACAGTAATCTGGTCACAGACTGCTAGGCTTGGCCAAGCAAAAGCTTCTAGCACTATACAGTACATCACTGACAACACACACTCACACACACAGACACTCCACCCACACTTTCACACACACATCATTGACCGCCACCACCATCCAAAAAAAAATCAAGCTCTGTTTTTCTGTAAGACGCTGAGCGTTAGTGAGTGATTTTGTGTGTCACTGTGACTGACTTACACCTCTCTCATGAATAATTTATAATGTGTGTATGTGTGTGTCTCCGTGTCTTTGTATCTGTGTGTGAGATGTACACAGCTTATTGCTGGGACGTGAGGGACTACCTCTAGTCGGCAGTGATCGATTCTGCTCTCAGTCGCACATACAAACTCAGCACCCACAAATTTGGTGCCTCTTTGTTCTGCCCTCTGGTGGTTAGCACCATAAATAATAAGTGTTCTTTAGGACTGACTTGTCCTACAGTGTGACCAGCTTCCTGCGAGCTGTAGAGTAGCTTGAAACGGCCTCAGAGACTTTCATTCCATGTACTGATCTGCAGTCTACAATTAACGCTTTAGTGTGAAGCATCCCAGCTGTTTTATGTACTCCAAATCCAGACATCCCATCTGTGGATTGTAACTGTAAAATATAAACAAAGATATAATACAACATCATCTCAGTATGTTTTTAAAATCCCAACTAAGTCATACCTGACAATGAGAAACTGAACATGAAAAACATCAGATTTTAGGGATGTTGAAAGGGTTAGGTTTAGTTTAAGTTCTGGGTTTAGGTTTAGGGCAAAAAATCGTTATGGGTTTGTTTGACAGGAATGTTGTTTTAGGACCTGAAGACTTACCGCGCAAAATCTTGGTGACCAGCATCAGAGTGTGATGCATTCCCTGACAAACAAGATGTTTCTGGCATAACATTGACAATACATGACCAAATACAGCCCTGTGCAGATGTAAATTTGCTCTTCAGGTGTCTCTGTGGTTTTGAATGAACATGCCACAAATTACAGGGAGTAGCTACCAAACAGCTACTTCACTGTGTAATTAATGATCACGTGAGTTGATTTTTTCTTTTGTTGAAACGCGTGATGTGGCAACATTCTGGCAGTCCATTACAGTATTTACATTCAGGAACTTTCTAGACCAGCCAGATGACAATCTATCTAATGGTTACTGTGATTAAAGATTTAACATAATGATTTTACAAAATACACTATAAAATAAGTCTGTAATTAAGAAATATCACACAAGCAATTTGGCCATTGATAATCACAGTCGTGCTGATATTCAGATCAACAACACGATAGCATGTGTGCTATTGCTTTTACACAACAGTTCAATAAACAATAGGTCAGTAGTTCATATAGAAGTTAATAAGAAGTCCAGCTTACATTTTAGAGAGAACTTTGTATATTTTTGCCAAGCCAACGAAAATAGTGCAAAATTTGTGTCTCCTAGCAACGCATGTTCCTGAATGAATCCATGTTTCTGAATGAATCAGTTGAGTAAATGATCCAATGACTTGATTTTTTTTTGTTGTTGTTGGTAAATGAATCAACAAATCGGCTGAATGACTGATGTTTAAATGTCTCGTGTATAAAGACATTACTTGTTTTGTTTCTGAATGAATTAGTGTTTTTGAACAAATCAGCTGAGGGAATGATTGAAGATTAGTTTCATTCCCGAACGAATCAGTGTTGATGATCGAATCGGTTGAATGAATGAATAAATCTATGACTCATAAGGATAATCACTTGAATCCACCCCCTGGCATAACGATGTAACCAGAAAGACTCGCTGAAAAATCCCCACCACTAATGCAGTCTGTCTATAAAGCTTGAACACAAATAAGCAAAGTGATACTAACAGCCAAAATTCCTAGTGCTGCTGGACCAAATAAGAAAGAGAAGAGAGAATAAAATGAGACAGAGGGACAGAGTAAATAGAAGGAACAGGAGCTGTAAGAGGTCAGTGGAAGCAAGTAAATATAGTTACGTGACCAGCATGTTAATATCCAGGACAAAACTCATATCTATCTGTGCGGTTCTCATCGTGTGAAAGTCACACAAAAGACTCTCAAACTAGATGAACATGGGGCGTTCAAAAAGTATACAAAACTCCTGTCTGTCATTCGTAAGTGTTGGCACAGCCAAGCCAGTTTTAGTGTGTGCTTTCTCATAGCTTGTGCTGTGTTTGGCTGAACTCTGTTAAATAAAACCTTCATTTAGACACTCTAATCCTGTTCACATCTTTTCATGCCAACATTAGGAAGCTTTGCCGTATGTAAATGCTTCATGAATTTCAGCCCACTCAGTGCGGCCACCTGGGCATCCCAATCGACAGTTGCCGTGACAACGTGACTAATCAGAGAAATAAATGACACTCTGTTCTGTTGTTCATTGGCCTTAAGAGTCAGTACAAAAATGACTAATATATCCAAAACTAGGACTGAATTTGACTTCAGATTCTGTAATTGCATTGTCGTACATATTCAATTGTACAAAGCCATAAAAAGCTAATTCGTCCTGAAAAGGTCCAATTACATTTCATTATAGTTGGAAATAACTTTATTTAAAATGAACTTCGTGACATTATCTTGCTCAAACAGGAAAGATTAATTGGTGCCATAGCAAGTCGGGATAGAGTGAGTCTCGGTCCTGTCTCGAACAATGGAGGTCAAAGCAAAACATCAGATATTAATCGGCTTAGCTGCTTTTAGCAGCATAACGCCACAACACAAAGAAGCCCAGTCTATAATAGTGCTTGACAACTGCACACTACTATAGCTCTTCAGAACACTACACTACATCTAAATGTTTCTGAGTTTCTCAGTCCACAGATACATCTCTCTACCTCATGATCTGGAATGATCCTCTTGATCAACAGTGAAGGGGATCCTTGACCCTTTCTGGGGACCCTCTCATGGCATTATGAGTCAGTTACATTATGGTTATATTATGGAATGATTTAAACTGCATTGAAGCTTCATTAAAGTGGCAAATAAACCATGTGTTTACAGAGAATATCTATGCCAGTCAGTCAATTTTTTTTTAAAGAAGAAATTATTACTTTTATTCAACGAGGACACATTATATTGACCTAAGTGTTACAAAAATGTATCATGGTTTCCACAAAAAAGTAGCACATTAGGCAGCACAACTGTTTTCAAATGTGATGATAATAATAAATGTTTCTTGATTAACAAATTAGCATATTAGAATGATTGCTGAAAGATCATGACCCTAAAGCCTGAAATAATAGCTTCTGAAAATTCTGCTCTGCCATCACAGGAAATTAAAATTACATGTTAATATATATCAAAACAGAAAACAGTTACTCTAAATTGTAATAATATCTCATGATATTACTGTTTTCACTGTATTTTTGATCAAAGAAATTCAGCCTTGGTGAGCATAAGGGACTTATAGCTCTGATAGCTATTATGGCTGATAGCTACTAAATGGCCAATATTAAAATTCTAAAGTAATAAATAAACTAAATCATTAAAAATAAACAACAATATATATATTTTTTTAAATAAATAACTAGTTTGTAATAAAAATATTTCAGCAAAGAAAATGCTAAAAGATGGTTAATTTGTCCTAAATCATCAAATTGTCCTAATTCATAAGCAATATTTCATGATGCCTTGCCGCATGATTCCCGTGGGGAGTCCAAGATTTGCGTCATACAACTGGGCACCAGAGCTCCGGGTCTGCCTGTGCTGCCCACTTCTTTTCCGGTAAACGTCTGTGATTTAATTCAGCTTTTGTCAGCCCTTCTCTGGAAGTGTGCATCCAGAGCTTATTTTCCAAAGTGACCGTCTGGCTCTGCTTCAGTGCTCAAGTGCCCGTCAGCTCTGAAACACACTCACTTAGACTCTCTCAAACACACACACACATAAATATATCACTTTTATGAACTTGCTGTTAGGTAAATGTTCACAAATCTTGCTATTTCTCTGTTTATCTCTTCTGCAAAAATTTAATATTTAACCACTGCACATTATAGATCTTTATCATGTGATAACATGTAAAGTGTGAAGTTGGATACCACTATATTAAATAGCATAAGTACGATGAGCCATTAAAGTGGTACTATGATGACGGTGGGTTCAAAATTACAGTGTACTTGTACTTTGGTGTTCATGTAGTGTCTTGAGGGCATACTAAGCAGATCAGTGCTGATAGGCTCAT
This sequence comes from Sinocyclocheilus rhinocerous, assembly GCF_001515625.1. Classification (NCBI taxonomy): domain Eukaryota; kingdom Metazoa; phylum Chordata; class Actinopteri; order Cypriniformes; family Cyprinidae; genus Sinocyclocheilus; species Sinocyclocheilus rhinocerous. The sequence continues at coordinate 1,100,513 of NW_015654491.1, forward strand.
TTCCTTTTGTGCTGCTAATTTTGGTTAAAAATATAGCAGTCTCTGATTAAGTGGGAGACAGGGATTGACCAATTACAGACAGAGAGAGAGAAAGAAAGAGAGACATAATCACAAGCCTTGTTAGTCCTTCCATCCACCTGTCAAGCCATGTTGCTACGGTGATCACTACATTACCCCATCACCATGGTTACACTCTCTTGCCAGCCCACTTGTACGCTTTTGGGAACCTGTGAATAATGTGCGGTTCTCCCTTAGCACCATCAGGCAGTGAGAGGGAGAGAGAGAAACAGTCACAAAGAGTGTCAGGGTAAACAAGAGATGGCTCTTACCTCCTTTGGAAGATCTGATGCTGCAAGAAAGAGAGCTAAAAAAGAAAGAAACCAGTGACTGTGCTTTTGCATTTCCAGGAAAAGAGATGTCATGGGTAACCGTGGCAACAGGCATCACTAATAGACAGCGGTGAGAAGCTCTTTTTAGTTCCACTGGTTGCCTCACATCAGAGCCGCTGCTCACTGTTCCACACTGTCACCAGGTTTAGTCAGCACTATTGTGATCACTATATATTTTTGTTCATACAGACTAGGTACATCAACATGTTGATCTGTAATATGTTGCTTTGCTGTGAAATAAAAGGTCTTTGTGGGATTGTATATAAAATACAACCTCAGGATCCCTTGAATGCACATATAAAAATGTCCATGGTGTTTCAGCTATGATATAAAAGCTAACTTAAAATATCAATAAATACTATAATAGTATATAAATAATACTATAAAGACACTGGTGTTAATGCCATGATATACGTAGTTCACTACCATGGTAAGACCCTTTCTTATCTCTCACAACAACATTCCTGAAAGCACTGAAATCAATGCTAAGCATTAAGATACATCACCATAATATCCCACTGCATGTTGGTCATTCTTTCAAACAACTTCTACTTTGATTTGTAGTCAAGAGAATGCTTATTTTGTGGTGTATTGACTCTAAAATGAGACTAGGGATGAGCAGTCCATTATTTTTTAATACCCATTTTGTTAAGTTCCAACTAGTAATGTTTGCTGTGGCAGTGACCTCTGTGCTACAAGGCAATGTTCCACCATACTTAGCATGTTATTAGCTCAAGCATTTCTCATAATCAATGTCCAAACACTGGTTTCAGCTTCCTCAGCCGTTCTGCTCTCCTTTAACTGGATAATTAAACCCTCTATAATTCATCATAATCATGAGGTGTAAAAAAGAGAGCAGAAATGATAAAGCTGGCCAACTCTCTGTGGGCGGGGAAGTTTTCATAGCTGCGCTTTAAGGGAAGGAGTGGGAAGTCAGTTTGAGAACCCTAACAAAGCCTTTTCAACCTGCTGACCCAAAGCTAATGCAACACAACTCTCTCACAGCTCCAAACAACCTAAAGCACTGTGTAAGTGTGCACGACAAAGACCAGGTAGATAAAACAAGAGCGGCTGACCACAGCAGAACACAGAACAAAATCCATTGGTCTGCTCTGTCAGAGAGAGAGAGATGGAGAGAGCTAAAGCAAGCCTGATTAATGTGTGCTAGCCAAATGTGTTTGGTCAGGTCAGTGAGTAGAGTGGGGTTAAGACCTACATGCACAGACAAATGTTTAGCAGGAGGAAAGGAAAGAAAAACAGAAGACAGACATCAGAGAAAAATAGGGGACAACAACTCTCAACCTAATATGTAATGCATGCCTACTTAGTCACTTGCAAATGTTTAATCATTAATGAGGAACTGAGTAGTAAAAATACATAAAAAATATTAAGGAAACAGATTTTTGAAGAAAATTTTGTGCAATTCATTAGATATTGAAGATACAGTCACAGACAGGGATGCCATCTATTTTATAGTTTCTTTGTGTACTCTAAAATGCACAATTAATAAAAACAATATACTAAAAGTTTGGGTAAGATTTTTTTGTCTCTTATGCTCACCAAGGCTGTGCTTGCTTACTTTAAAAATACAGTAAAAACAGTATAATTGGATCACGTGTGCCTTAATAACAGTATAACTTTTTTTCTTTGATGAATACAAAGTTTTTTTTTTTTTTTTTAATGGAATTTATTTGAAATAGAAATCTTTTGTAACATTTTAAATGTCTTTACTGCCACCAACTTTTATCAACACCAACTCTACTGACCCCAAACTTTTGAACAGTCTATTTTCCTAAATAAATATTGGAATAAACAATTCTTTTGCCAAATTTTTTTAGTTCATTATCCTAACTGTAGGCTTTCCACGGTTGCCAAGCAACGTAACAACTTTTCATATTATACATTGTTTATTTATAGTCATTTTACTATGAATAAGTCATGTGGCACATCTAATCAAAATTTAAAGTCAGAACATTTCATTTTTACTATAGCATGAACACTATATTGACCAATCAGCATCCAGTAGAGCAATCCATTTAATAAATAATACAGTATATATTCACATAAGTAGTAAGTCAGACAGAAAACACTGATGTCACTGCATGCAAATCATCCTGCCTTTTTAAATTTAAATCTGTCCTCACTGTTTCCAAATTCATATTTACACGTACACACAGAGCAGGGAAACACTCAACACGCAAACAAAACCTGAGCCCACATACACTGCATACTATGGGATTACTGAAGAGGAAGTGACCTTTATAAGAGGTCAAATGGGCAAACAGAAAGCGAGGAGGAAAAGGAGTATGTGTTGATAGAGGTGTTGAAAATCTTCCGCTGATCTGGCATAGTCAGAGCCTTCACATATACTCCAAACCACAAACAACATACTCATGCACACACTCAATGCACAAATATACACCAACCACAAAGGCTGTTCAATGATCAGAGGTATTTGTGAACACATTTAGACCTTGAAATGTCTTGTGACAGAAACCGTCTGGCAGGAAGAATCTAGTTGAGCCGAATAAAGATAAACAACACTGATTTAGAGACTAATGAATTAGTTCCGGACATGACAGCGTTTCCTCAATAGAAATGTAGAATGTTTGGAGGAGGTACACAGGTTTATTTTTGTCCACTTCACAGTAATATTATGTAAGAACACCTGCTGTGAAGAACATTTTCAAATCACACACACACAAACATACATGCTAAAGGACAGTGCTACAAGGCTGGAAATTACCAGTGCAGAGTCTGTCTTTCAGATTGAATACATTTAATCTGCAGGCATTGAGAAAATCATTTATAGAGCCAATTAACACATATCCCAATCAAATTCTTATGATTCAATGACCCTGAAGCAGGATTTTCAGTAACTTCAACACTGTTTCTTATTTTCAGATATAACCAAATGTCAATGTGCTGTAAAATGCCATTTATAAATTAACACAATTATGTCATTAAAATATGATTAAAATATGATTACAAATTACTGTTAGTATAAAAAAATGTCTTGACTTTTGACTTCTGTACTTTAAGATTTTCAAAAATAAAGTGTTAAAGTGTTTCTTTCAATGCGACTAATTTTTAAATTTAAGAATATATCCTGAAATTTGAAAATATTTTTTCTTACTCCTTGTCTTCATGTTTCAAGCATAAAATGCACAAATTTTTGTTTAATTAATGCTTACAATGAAAAATGTTAATGTTAAAAAAAATATATATATCTTGTTTTTAGAATGTGTAATATTTTACTGTTTTTTACCCCATGGGGAAAAAAGACAAAATAATAAGAAAATGACTTTTTCCAGAGAATGGATTTTGAAATTCTGATAAATAAATACAGAAACAATCAAAAAAATGACAAGACTATTATTTAGAACAAGACCTTAAATGCAGAAAAGGCATCTACCTAATGCATAAATTATAAAAAGAGTAATCACAGCACAATTTTTATAATTTGTACAACCACATAAAACATCTGTAGGAAAAAACATCATGCTGATTATTTGTGGCTAATAAATATAAATTAATTTTACACAAAATTAAAAAGTCATATTACACAATCATATTTTCTTCATTTAAGGGTGTTAAAATATTCACCAAACTCAGCTGTGAGGTGAAGGCCACAGGATATTTCTGAATATTTTTTAGCTTCAGAGTTAATAGGAAATAGAGATTACACACCACAGCATATCTCATATTGTTTAACCCAGAGGCCATTTAATAAGACCGCTGCCATAATGAGGCTTATTAGCACTACAGCATGTTTACCTCAGGAACCTGCTGATAAATGCAAGCACAAGAAACTCATATAATGTGCATGTGGGGGCGGAGAGAGAGTGGGTGCCATAATATGCCTGGTAGCTGATCATTTCTGCTCAAGGTGTACTCTCATTTGTGCAAAACTGTGTCCAAATATGAGATGAGACTTAAAGCCAATGAGGTCACGCTTGCTCAAGGTCACTCTGAGAAAACCTTCATCCTCATTTGAAGGGAATCAAGACTCATCAACTGTCCTTTACACAGTCACGCCAACTGTCACCCAGGATCCTCAACAGGGGGGGAGACCAACAATCACAGGGAAAGAAAAAAGACAGAGTGATTGAGAGAGAGAAAAGGAATAAATCATGAAAAGACAAGTGTATGATTGCTAAAGAAATGTTCAGGGAGGAAATCCCCATGGCAACGCCAGGAAACCACATGCTTTCACCATGGCAACAAAGCCTGGGAATGCTAATGTCAGAGAGTCTGTTGAGTGAAGGGAGAGAGAAAATGGATAATATTCAATACAGAATATTAAGATAGCATATAAGCAAGCAAATGTTTAAATGTTTTAACCTGTAAAGGTTTGGACATAATCAGAGCTTTATAATAAGCCAGTTTTCATGATCAGTGTTTTTCTCCATGTAAATGCATTCATTAACTGCAGTAGTAAATCACACATGAAGGTCATGTGAAACATGAAATCTAGGTGAGGGAATCCTCTTTGGTCCTGAATTTGTCCTACATATGATACATACACACTCACACATACAGTCACTCAGACACACAACAGCCCTCCCTTGCCCCAAAATCTCAGTGTCCTAAAAACTATTTGTAGCATTTGCCCACTCCTCTGTCTCTAGTTCAGTACCCCATTCTCAACCCCCTTCATCATGACCTCTTTCTTTTCAGCACGCCTTTCTCTCAAAAACACGCTCATGTAAACACACACACACACACACACACACATCCTGTCTCTCTCTCTCGCAGACACACAAGGTTCATCTTCCTCCCTGAAGGCTCCTGCTGAGTATATGGCTCAGAGGCAGGAGTCTCTCACAGCTGGACTGGAAAGACAGTGTCTTTGTGTGTGCTTCAGTATCTCTGTCTCTCTCACAGACATCAGACTAGACTCTGATCTATCAACAGACAAAAAAAGTAGCAATAATATGTGTTACATGGATCTCTGGAACAGGGTTATTATAGTTAACTAAAGCCATAAAAAACACTTTTGTTACTTGAAATTAAACAAACATTAGCTAAACTAAACTAAAAAAAAAAAAATTCAATAAGGATCTTATTTTAGATTTTAAATAAAATATACATTGAAAACTTATTTTATTTCAGCATTTTTTTAGTTTAACTTGATGTAATAAACTACTAAAATTGACAAAAGTTAATAATTAATAATAACTATGAACATATTTAAAAACAAAAACTAATAAAAAAAATGACAAAATGAAAAAGGAAAATATAAAAAATAAAAACCATTTTAAAATAATAACAAAAGCTACAATAGTATCTAAATGAGACACAATGTACAATGACCACTAAAATGCATCACTGACCATATAATCCTATATAATCCTACATAGTATTACTGTCTGTCATGTCACTCTTATAATAAAATCATTTCAATTCAAATCAATATTTAATGGTCATTTATTATTTATTTGTTAAGCATCCATGTAATAAGAGGGATGATGGTCACTATCATAAAATAAAACTCAACAGGGTGCTAAAAACCTGGACTAAAACAGTACCTTATCACTTACATGCAAATATAGAACGATAGCATTATATAAGAGTAATGACAAAAACACCCATCATGAGTTTGAGTCCTTCCATTCCACAAAGTGTTTGTTCCTTCAGCCAATCAGGGCGGCTCACATGTGCATCTTAATAATTTGCCACTAATCACTTCTTTAATTAAAGTGTCTACCCCTGAGGATTTGGGTTTGAATTGAGATTCTATGCCTGGGACTAGGCCTTCTTTATTTCTCTGTAATTAGACAGCCTAGTTAAGCTTCATTGGCCTGTTGAGAGCTTGTTTTTAAATAGTTCTTTTGAGAAGTTGAATAAAAAAACAAACTTTATAACAATTTTTGTTTTCACTTTGTGACTGAATATCAAAATTTTCTGTGCAGACAATGCTAAATAGCCTAGTATATATGAACATTAGAATAACATTTAAATTTCATTCTTTTTTGTGCACCACACTTTTGTCTCTCTCATTATAATGTCTGGTTGGCGAGTAAAATGTAAGTGATGCTGTCACCACAGTGACTTAAATCTGACATCCGCCTGCATGTCTTCCACGTATGACAGTCAGCGGAAGTGAGAAAAAAGTGTTTACTACGTTAGAAATATGGATATTTATCTTACAAAAATGCATGGATTCGCTACAGGAGGCCTTTATTCACCCCCCGGAGCCGTGTGAGGGACGTTTTATTACGGATGCGCGCACTTTATTTCACGTCTTCTAAACTGTTGACAACCAACACCCGTTTAGCCCCATTGAAAGGCTTGGAGGGGCCAGGACAATTTTCAATATAACTCCAATTGGATTCGTCTGAAAGAAGAAAGTCACATACACCTAGGATGCTTTGAGGGTGAGTAAAACACGGGCTAATTTTCATTTTTGGGTGAACTAACCCTTTAAAAAAACAGAGCTGTCACTGGTGAACATCCAATTTACACTTACTAAATACAGCAGTCCAACTGTGACGCCACGTGGTGAAACAGAGTATTGCATGCATGTATGTGCATGTGTCTACAGACCCTCATAGTATGGAATGACAAACCTGACAAAGTTAGAAATAAATAAATACATAAATAAATATACAAAGAAATGTAAAATAAATTAATAAATAAATATACAAAGAAAGGTCAAAAGAAAAACAAAAAGAAATTATTATTTATACTTTTATTTCCTTATTTACTTACGTGTTTATTTTTTCCACATTTATTTATTATTATTTTTTTATACATGTATTGATTTCCACATTATGTATTTATTTACGTATTTATTCCTATATTTATTTATTTCCACATTTATTTATTTATACATTTCTTTGTCTGTAGGGTAAGGAGGAGGGTGTTTTACCTAAAGTAATCGGAGCCAGAGTAAGCAAGGGGTAAGCTTTGAGGCCACAGTGACACCTTGTGTTGTGCCCAAACGAAATACAAGTGTAGCCTACATGATGTGTCTGTTCATGATGTGTCTGTTGATAGTGGCGAATGGCAAAGATGGGCAATTAATTTAATATCACCCTATCTGTATGTATAGGCTCCAACGGAGCCCCTAAAGGGACATATTGGTGGGAAAATTACGGAGTGGGAGGGAAAAAAATAAATTAATGTAGAAATAAATACATAAATGTATAAATAAATAAAAGAAAGATAAACGTGGAAAAAATTAAAATATACATAAATAAGGAAATAAAAGTATAAATAATTGTTTTACTTTTCTCTTCATATTTATTTATATATTTATTTTTGCTTTTTTTACATTTCTTTGTATATTTATTTATTACTAATTTTGTCAGGTTTGGCATTCCATATGACAGACCACACACAAACCAAACATATGTTTGCTACAACATAATTATACTTACTGTATTTGCGTATATTGGAAAGTTTGTGGAATTAAAACAAGTCTATAGCACTGAACATCATGAACTGGAAGGCTGTTTCAGTAGGGTCTTTTAGGACAACCTATAGAGTGAAACGAGAACATTTGTTCTGAACCCACTACCAGTGATTCTGTAGCCATAAACATAGTGGGAAAACCTAGGATGCTTTGAGGGTGAGTAAAACACGGGCTAATTTTCATTTTTGGGTGAACTAACCCTTTAAAAAAACAGAGCTGTCACTGGTGAACATCCAATTTACACTTACTAAATACAGCAGTCTAACTGTGACGCCACGTGGTGAAACAGAGTATTGCATGCATGTATGTGCATGTGTCTACAGACCCTCATAGTATGGAATGACAAACCTGACAAAGTTAGAAATAAATAAATACATAAATAAATATACAAAGAAATGTAAAATAAATTAATAAATAAATATACAAAGAAAGGTCAAAAGAAAAACAAAAAGAAATTATTATTTATACTTTTATTTCCTTATTTACTTACGTGTTTATTTTTTCCACATTTATTTATTATTATTTTTTTATACATGTATTGATTTCCACATTATGTATTTATTTACGTATTTATTCCTATATTTATTTATTTCCACATTTATTTATTTATACATTTCTTTGTCTGTAGGGTAAGGAGGAGGGTGTTTTACCTAAAGTAATCGGAGCCAGAGTAAGCAAGGGGTAAGCTTTGAGGCCACAGTGACACCTTGTGTTGTGCCCAAACGAAATACAAGTGTAGCCTACATGATGTGTCTGTTCATGATGTGTCTGTTGATAGTGGCGAATGGCAAAGATGGGCAATTAATTTAATATCACCCTATCTGTATGTATAGGCTCCAACGGAGCCCCTAAAGGGACATATTGGTGGGAAAATTACGGAGTGGGAGGGAAAAAAATAAATTAATGTAGAAATAAATACATAAATGTATAAATAAATAAAAGAAAGATAAACGTGGAAAAAATTAAAATATACATAAATAAGGAAATAAAAGTATAAATAATTGTTTTACTTTTCTCTTCATATTTATTTATATATTTATTTTTGCTTTTTTTACATTTCTTTGTATATTTATTTATTACTAATTTTGTCAGGTTTGGCATTCCATATGACAGACCACACACAAACCAAACATATGTTTGCTACAACATAATTATACTTACTGTATTTGCGTATATTGGAAAGTTTGTGGAATTAAAACAAGTCTATAGCACTGAACATCATGAACTGGAAGGCTGTTTCAGTAGGGTCTTTTAGGACAACCTATAGAGTGAAACGAGAACATTTGTTCTGAACCCACTACCAGTGATTCTGTAGCCATAAACATAGTGGGAAAATGTGGGGAAATGACTGTTCCTGCACACAATATTAAATGAACAAACCGCGCACGCGCACTCACTCTCGGACAGACGCCATGCTCCCGCTCCTAACCGCCCTACCATCTGATTGGCTAGTTTTAAGTCCACCGAGAACTCCGATTGGCTGCTTTTGAAATACGTCTACGCGGCCAGTTTGAATCAAGGAACTCGCAGTTCATTGAGGTACACAACCTCCGCACGCTCTTTATGTTCTCAAAGAATTTTGTCAAGATATCGGAGGAAAATACCAGAGTTTGGTTATTCATCCAGATTCGATATAGTTATAGAGAAGGTGAGTGTTAATATATGAAAATGATTGACTCTTATCAATTTTGATTCTGATCGCTGAACGTTTTAAATTTGCTCAGGCCCCACTGGGCAAAAATCCCTGAGTCATTTAACTTCAGCATGCAATTTATACTGTAATCTTAATTTAAGGATAATCGTTTGATTAGCATGATTTACAAATATAGATCCTGAATAAAAGCAGATCGCTATATTTATCGCTTTTCCCTTGGTTTTAACACGTTTCTGTCGCATCTTTTTTTAAAGTGGTCACATTGGTTGATTTGCAAAACATGGATATAAAATGTGAATGTTTTTATAAGCACAAAATTATGAATCATCAGAAATTTCACTGTATTGTATAATGTTTGCGATGTCAAGACTAACGTCAGAAAGGTCAGTCTTTTATGCCTCGGGAGTAACTTTGTGTATTTACACAGCACATCTTATATTAGATAGTTTGTTTAAAACATAAATCTGAGCAAGTGTGTTGAAAAGAAGTTTGTTTGACACATCTAGATTGTTGATGGCACATTATTTTTTGCAGTATCATTCAGTATGTTAAGCTGTCATAAACTTACTTTTTTTCAATCTTTTGTTTTTCTTCAAAGTATTGAGAAAATGGATGACTATCTGAAGATAGAGAAAATTGGTGAAGGTAAGTTGAATCTTTCTTTGTGTAGAGTCAGCTGACTAGTGTTGTCACCTGGCCTCTCTCTCTCTCAATGTGTCCCTTGTAGAGTTTGTTTCCAGGCAGAATATGAGAGTCCCTGTTAGATTTTTTTCTGTAGATGTCTGCTGGAAATCCATTTGTGTGTGTCTGCTCCTTAGGTACATATGGTGTGGTATATAAGGGTAGGAATAAAACCACTGGACAGGTGGTTGCTATGAAGAAGATCCGCCTGGAGAGTGAGGAGGAGGGGGTTCCCAGCACTGCTGTCAGAGAGATCTCCCTCCTCAAGGAGCTCCAGCACCCCAACGTTGTACGGTAAGACACTGAGAGTTTTCATGACATCTTTATGATTATCGACATAAAACAGAACGAAAACCCCTAAGTTGTACTACTTAGAATTCTATATTGCAAAAGATTGTTGATAAATATGTATTTATAGTGACATTTCATCATGTTTTCTGCTGAGTTCAACTTAACGCTTTATAAATCAAGTTGTCCTAACCAACAAAATGACTTCTGTATATACACTACTGTTCAAAACCTGTCTTAGTTTTTTTTTTGTAATGTTTTTAAAAGAAGTCTCTTATGCACACCAGGTGCTGCATTTATTTGTTAAAATGTAGTAAAAACAGTAGTATTGTAAAACTTAAAATAGTTTCACAACTTAAAATAACTTTTCTATTTTAATATATTTTAAAATGTAAATGTAACAAACAGCTGCTTTGGAAAATGATGGTTTCCAGTTTCATTACTGCTTTATGTATGGACACATACCTCCTCTGTTCCCTTTTTACAGCCTGCTGGATGTGTTGATGCAGGAGTCAAAGTTATACCTGGTGTTTGAATTTCTGTCCATGGATCTGAAGAAGTACTTGGACTCCATCCCATCAGGCCAGTTCATGGATCCCATGCTGGTCAAGGTGCATTAAATAGTGTACAACATTAAAAGATACAACTTTAGCTTCGCTTATGTGATTAATAAATGGTGCAGAATATTTAAATATTTTTCCTTTATTTACGTCACAACTTTTATTATTATTTTTTTTTTAAATCATTATTTAAATCTTATTTTAAATTCCTTTTTTTTTTTCCAACGTAGACCTTTGAAACCTTTGTACTGATGTGTCTGCTTCATAATACAGTACCGTTTGAAGTTTTTTTTTTTTATGAAATTAATACTTTTGTTCAGCAAAGATGTAGTATATTTATCAAAAATTATAGTAAAGACTTTTATAATGTTACAAAAATTGTTTCAAATACATTTTATTTTGAACTTTCTATTCATCAAAGGAAAATTGCATCACGGTTTCCACATAAATATTAAGTAGCACAACTGTTTTCAACATTGATAAAAATAAGAAATGTTTCTTGAGCACCAAATCAGCATATTAGAAAGATTTCTAAAGAATCATGTGACATTGAAGACTGAAATAGTTGTAATAATATTTCACAATATTACAGTTTTACTGACTTTTTTACAGTTTTACTTTTGTGAGCATAAGAGACTAAGTTCAAAAACATTTAAAAGTCTCACCAACCCCAAACTTTTGAATGGTAGTGTCAACACATTCAGATTAGTTTTTCATGCTCCAAAATGTATAAATTCTACTACTTTCCCCAATGTTTTGTTTTGATTTGTCAAATTGTACAGTAGATCCCAAGTATAGAGTCTGTCCCTGGAAGTAATTGTAACTGTATGTGTGTGTGTGTGTCCTCTCTGTAGAGTTACCTGTATCAGATCCTTGAGGGGATTCTGTTCTGCCACTGTCGCAGGGTTCTGCATCGTGACCTAAAGCCCCAGAACCTGCTGATTGATAATAAAGGTGTGATTAAGCTGGCAGACTTTGGGCTGGCACGTGCCTTTGGAGTCCCGGTCAGAGTGTACACACATGAGGTACATGAGAGCAATTTCTCCTTTCTCAAAGCGTTCTGTAATCAATCAGGCTGATGGGTTTGTTCTCACTGTGATTGCAAAGGTGGTCACTCTGTGGTACAGAGCTCCAGAAGTCTTGCTGGGGGCCTCTCGTTATTCCACGCCCGTAGATGTCTGGAGTATTGGTACCATCTTTGCTGAACTTGCTACCAAGAAACCGCTCTTCCATGGAGACTCAGAAATAGACCAGCTCTTCAGGATCTTCAGGTATACAGACTTCTGGAACAACTTTGATATTGTTACTAGGGATGTTCATTTTAACCGTTAACCGACCGTAAGAATTTTTGACCGATTAATACAATCAGTTAAACGGTTTAAAAAGTTTTTTTTTTTTTTTTTTTCAGTAATTTATCAAAATATTTTAAAAGGTTTGCTGCATGGTTAAAATATGCTACGCGTATATAAAACAAAATTAGTTTTTTACACACACACAAAACGCAAGTCACGTATAAGTCGCATTTTATTATTTCATTCAGAAATGGGCCTAATTCCGACCGCGAAATGTTTACAAACATTATAATAAACACTGTAAACATAGCTAGGCTATTTTAGTTCCCCTCACTCAGCCTGCTTCACTGGCGTTCCAATATCCACGTAAAACAAAATGTTTTTCATAACATCACGGCGGTACGGTGATAATGCGTAATGGCACAGATTTTACTACATATTTAAACTGAGCAGTGTGTTTTTTTTTCCATATGTTTGACTGACTATATTTTATTATGATAATGAACAGGCTGCATTGTCAAGGTAGCTATGCTTAACTGTGTGCGCATATACGGCGCCGGCGCAATCACTTGAGTTTTTTCCTTCTAACAGTGGAAGCAACTACTCGGCTACTTGTTGCACAGTTTTTCTTTTGTTTTTTTTAATTTATTATTTAAGTAAAAATATATTTCTTTTATAGGCATTTTTATTATTATATTACTATATTATTATTATTTATATATATATAGCCTAGCTTTACTATGTTTTTCTCCGCTCGCAGAAGCGCTGCAGGTGCGTGATGTGATATGATGACCATGAGAATCCTCATGTTCTGTTGTGTGCTGCTTTTGGCGCATGTAAAATTAATCCCCGGGAAACAAATGTTAGTATTTTTAACTGGTCACAGACACTTATCCTTTCTAATTTAATTCAATTCTAATTTAAAATAATCTTGTCGGTTAACGGTTAATAATCGTTTAACGAGCGTCGGTTGTCGGTTAGGAAAAATAACCGAAATGAACATCCCTAATTGTTACATCCTAAGACTTTCACAGAATAATGTAAGTGTTAAATGGACAGATAGGGCTGGGCTAATGCTATTGTGATGCCTGTAGTTGCATCTTTACATTTAAAATCTTAAGGTTGGCTTTCCACCCAAGATAGTGCTTATAATAATTGATGAAAAAGTTAGTGATGCACAATATATTGGTTCCATCAGTTGTCGGACAGTATTAAAGATTTGCTTCTTTTTTTATGTATTGGTATCACTTGATAATTAGATATTTATGCTTGCTCTTTTTTTTTACTTTCATTTAGATTTTAATTTGCCATCTAACTCTTACTTAAAGTCTGATAAATGTTTATTTTGAAATGTATTCACATCTATTCTTCTCATACTGTACATTGGGTAAATTCACCAGCTATGTACATACAAATGAGACATTTTCTGTGGTTCATTTATATTTAGGACTCTGGGAACCCCTAACAATGAGGTCTGGCCAGATGTTGAGTCGCTGCCAGATTATAAGAATACCTTCCCAAAGTGGAAATCTGGGAATCTGGCCAACACTGTGAAAAACCTGGACAAGAACGGCATTGACCTGCTCACGGTAAAAGGGCGTCCTAACATACTGATGTCCTACTTATCTGTTTGGGTTTGTCTCCCTTTCTCTCCTCACATATTGATTTTTATTCTCTTTTGTTTAGAAAATGCTGATTTATGACCCTCCTAAGCGGATCTCAGCACGGCAAGCAATGACACATCCATATTTTGACGATTTAGACAAAAGCACTCTTCCAGCCAGTAACCTCAAGATATAGACTTCAGATCTAAAGCAATGTAAACTTAGTCTGTCGATACGCAATAATTTACCTTTTGTTCATTTGTTTATTGGGTGTTTTTTCTACTTTTGTGTTGTCTGTTTTTTGTATGTCTTTTTCCTATCCTGTTTTATGTTAGATAAAACACCCGTTTGTAAATAACATATATTTTTTTGTGGACCTGAAGTGGCATATTACAAAAATAAACCGTTCATAATAAAGAGCACTTTGTAGGATCCCATCATGGATTGATGTCTTCTGTTTTCGTGTACATTAATACATTGCATACTTTATACATCACTTGCTCACCATTCTCTGCAGTGAATGGGTGCCGCCAGAATGAGGAAAACATCACAATAATCCACAAGTAATCGACACGACAGTCCATCAATTAACAATTTGTAAAGTGAAAAGCTGTGTGTTTGTAAGAAGCAAATCTATCGTTAAGGCATTTTAACTCTAAACTGTAATTTCTGGCCAAAATACTAGTCCATAATCCATAATAACACATCTTCAGGTGAATAAATCCACCTCCCATTTTCCTTTCATATCAAAAGCCAATGACACTTGTTTAAAACGGTTTCTGCTTGTATACAGTGCTTGATCTGAGCCTATTTCTCTCCTAATTCAGACAAGATGACTTTTTCACTTGAGAAAGCGATATTATGGATAGAGGACTCATATTTTAGCCAGAAGCAACATTTTAAAGTTAAAATGCCTTAGTGATGTATTTTCTTATCACACACATGCAGTTTAAAGATAATTGATGGACTTGTCTGACGGCACCCATTCACTTCAGAGGATAAATTGTTAAGCAAGCGATGAGGAAAATAATGCTAAATTTTTCCAAATCTGTTTTGATGAAGAAACAAACTATATCTTGGTTGGATGGCCTGAGGGTGAGTAAATTTTCACCATATTTTAATTTTTAGATAAAATATTATTTTAATGTTAAAGTTGTATCTGTTCGTGCATTTCATGGGGAACCAAACCAATAACCTTGGTGCTAGTAGCACCATGTTGTACTTTTACAATTTTGTTGACAAAGTGTTTTGATTTAAATTTGATTGATTGATTGTCCATAAAAAGAACAGACAGTAGTCTAGAATTATTGTATAGATGTGGAAGAAGTCCAAATTTAGGAGATGATTATAAAGTCTGCTCTTGTTATTGCTTTGTATTTATTTTTTTACTTCTCCACTATAGTTTTGTGAGTCAGGTCTTTTAAGAAAGTCTTGACTTGATGTAATGAGCTCAGTGTTTGATGTCCAACACTGTTTGATCATCAGTAATGAATTAGCATTCTGCAGTGCAGTGAAAGGAAGCGTTGGACAATAAACACTCGACCCATTCATTCTTTTTTTTCAGCATGAAAGCATACTATTCTCTTGTTTTCCAGTAAGTTTACCATAGTGTTTGCCAGAAAAATATAAAGGAAATGTCATCCAAGTCATTTGGTACTATTGCCTCATGATTTCATTTCCTTCTCCATGTCTACTCTGTAAACAGATCACATCATGTTTCATGTAATATTAATGATGTTTTTTCTGAAATGTCTTTGTTTAAAACAGTGAATGAGTAAGCTGAATGAATAAGCTTTCTTTACACTCCAAAGATATCTCTCCAAATGTGATTGCACAGCAAGCTCTAAATGACTGTGTGTACATAACCTGTCCCCCTTTTTGAATAACATAGGACACAAAAACGTCGAGAATAAAAAGATTTATTCACTATTTTAACTAACCACTTTATTCTTCAGTACATGACTCTACCATGTTAGGTAATAAAGCATATTATTATCATATCTTAAAATCAGTTATACTCTGTGAAACTGATGTATTTGTATATTTATTTATGTCTTACTAGTATTTTTGACTTTTCTAAGAGCTCTGCAATATAATGACTTAACAAAGGGTGCTAGAGAAAAGACTCTCACACACTGTCATGGCTATTCAGAAGGTTGAGAGCACACAGCAGGCCACACTGTACTGTAAACTGCCTTTTCTGGTTTACAGCACAAGGAAACCCTTGTGCATTTCAAATTATTAGCCCGTATGCAGTTTTTGAATGGAAATGCTAATCTTGTTAAAGGAATAGTTCACCCAAAAGTGAAAATTTACCTTCAGGCCATCCAAGATGTAGATGAGTTTGTTTCTTCATCAGAACCGATTTGGAGAAATTAAAGGCAGAGTACGTGATTTTTCAAAAACACTTTAGAAAACTGATTCGGGCCGAATCGCAAAACAAACTTGTAGCCAATCAGCAATAAGGGGCGTGTCTACTCGTGATGTGGAGGAGAGCGCGTTCAGTACATGGGACAGACATTAGCCGAGCCGAGCGACAGAAAGATAGAGATGGCGGATAAAAAACAAAAGAGGAAAACGTCTGCGGAACGATAAGGCAAGAAGTAGGACCCGTGTAAATATCGGATCAGCTTTCCAGCGCTGGAGAGAACTCAAGGAGCGGAGGCCTGCGATCGGACGCCGAGGTTGCTTTGTTTCTTCTCAATAGGTGAGTAACACCGTGTCTACAACAACTAAAGTCTGCCTACACTGGACGCGAGAAAGAGGTCAAACGACCGTTGAAAACCATTTGAAATTTGTGTCAGCACGTCATAAATAGAACCCGGCAGCAGTTTTCTGTCGGGGATTTGTTGCGCCATGCCGCTCACGTCCGTAGACACGGTGTAACATTGGTTTTGCTTTGTTTCACAGAACGAATCGTTGCCTGGGTTGCGTACGTATATGTGGGGCGGAGCTATCAAAATAGGGGCAAGACCCTTTTGGGGTAGAGGCGTGTTTGTTTTGGTGATTTCAAATATCAACATTGGCTACCAGAAATCACTTACTCTGCCTTTAAGCATTCCATCACTTGCTCGGCAATGGATCCTCTCGTCTGCAGTGAAGGGTTAGAATTGAGAGTTCAAGCTGCTGATGAAATCAGCATCATAATCCACAACACGACTCCAGTCCATCAATTAACATCTTGTGAAGCAAAAAGCTGTGGATTATTGTGGTGTTTTTATCAGCTGTTTGGACTCAATTTGATGAGTGAGCAAGTGATGTAATGCTAAATTTCCCCAAATCTGTTCCGATGTAAATTTTCAGCAAATTTTCAGTTTTAGATGAACTATTCCTTTAATGCAGGGTACTTGCAGAAATGTAAAAATCAAAGTATGGTGTATCAAAAACAACTGTTTAAACCATTTCAGAACATTGAAAATCATCAAAAGGTTACAAAATATTATCAAATATTATTTTATTTTGTTACCTTTACCATCCAGCACTAAAAATGTATCCATTGGTTAATATTTACCCAACAAAATGGTGTTGAACTATGGTACATCAAAGGTCACAGTGCAAGTCTCATTATGCACTGAAATAAGCACATGTAGTATAGGTCAAAATGCACCGGTTGTCCATTTAAATCGAACTTTTTTTGTTGGTAGGTATCCTGTTTTATTCTTGTGTGGCTATTTCCTGTTTCCTGCACTGGCTAAAAATAGAAAAGTGTCTCTGGTTAAATGTTTAATTAAATAATGTGTGTTTTCCTGCTTTGGGAATGTGTGTATGATTCAGGAACAGATGGGGACAGACAACCACCCAACGCAGTGTTTATACTTTGAAGACATGCAGGAAACTGAGAGATACTGTGTGAATGTAAAGTATGAAAGAAAACAAGAGGAGGTGGTGATATGACTAATTTTTTTCCCACAAAGTTAAAATAGCAATGAAAACCCAAAGGTCAGATAACCAGCATAGATCATCCCACATACAAAAACATGGAGAATCCAGATAGGTAGAAGCTAGACAAAAATATTTATTTCAATGTTCACAAGTGGACATAACTAGACACATCTGTTAACCTCTGGTTAAAACGCATGGTCCTTTGAAAGGATATACTAGGAACTGCTGTAGAGCAACTACAGATTCTTTCAACTTACAGGCCAATTATGTCAGCCTGTTCTCAGGTCAAAGAGCCTGATTATCAGAGAGTCATATCTGAATGCACACTGCGAGTAATGCATGAGCAGACCCCTTTTTAACACATGTATGCAATAGATAAATGTGCATCTGCCTCTTACATTTCATAATACAAAAAAACAAAGAGTTCTCTTACTGCTTTTGAGTCAGAAAATCTTGCTTTACAACACTCTGGTATACAAACATTGTAAAACGCTAAAAAAAGTTTAATAAAAGTAATATTTTAAAATTAGGAACCTAAAAATGAATCTAAAATCTACTATTGGTCCTACTCTGGTTGTACATAACACATTCAAAATGCATTTCTAAAACTGTTGTCACCCATAAATCTGTTTTTAAGCAGTATAAGGCAGGGGTTTTCAATTTTTTAGATGCCACAGACCACCAAACATGATCATCCTGATGTGAGGGCCCCCATCCTAAAATTTAAAATGTAGCTATATATTTTTAACATATCAGTAATATTATAAATATATGTAAAAGATTATTTGGAAAATATTTAGTTTTTTTTATGATGTTATAAAATAGCACTGTACTGTTAGATTATTTATTTAAATCTATTTTTAAATCAATTTATTTTAATCAGTTTTTTATTTATAAACTTTTCCACTGACCCCATAGAATTTATTTTATTTCAGCTAGTTGTCAAGGCAACATTTCTCATTTAAAACTAAAACTGAATTAAAAATGAATAAGTAACTACACACACACACGCATGCATACATACATACATACATAGATAATTAACTAACTATATAGGCAATAACTAATAAAAATGACAAAAACACAAAATAACTAAAACTTTAACTAAAATGATAGTAAATATAACAACAGAAACTAATTCAAAATATCAATAAATATTCTAACAGTATCTCATTGATACTAGCACTCCCTTTCTGCCCCCTGGGAGTCTCCAGACCTCGGTTTGAAGCAAACCATCTGGCACAGTTGGACATACAATGAAATGTATTTGTATTAAAGAAGCTACATTTTCATTTTAAACTTATTTTCTTTCCTTCCTTCATACTGGGGGAGAGGTAGATGATGATGATGGTTGTGGTGGTTTAAAGTCTTGACAGATAACTATGAGCCTGTAGAGGTTGAGGACAACCACTAGAAAGTTTTTAATAGCAAAGAAGACCAACATCTGGTGGAACACATCAAAGTATATCATCACAATGAGCCGTACCACGAGAAAGGGCCCGTCCTGGATAAACAAACTCTCCACGATGTTCCAAATATCTGTACTGTGTCTTGAAAAGACCAAGTTACAACAGCCGTGTCCATCCTTATGCTCATCTGAGTTCTGTGGCCGGGATGTCACAACTGTAACATACATGAAAGAGAGAAGAAAAAAAACGCAGACACATAGATATGAATATTATAACTCCAATCCAAACTAAATCAATTTGCATGTTACACTTGTCAAGTTTAGACAAACTTTTTTTTGTTTTTGCAGAAAACTTATGTTTTGGATCATGTTTTAATTGTTTAAATAAAAGGTTAATTTGTATCAATGTTTGTTTTTAATTCAAGTTGAAGGGTTTTACTGGAGTTTAAATGGCGGTGTTCTCTTCAGTTTTGGAAGAGGGCCACTATGACTGTTTTTCGGACTGCAGAGCACTTTGCTCCATAAACTACAGGAAATCAATGACTCTAAATGTTTATGCCAATCTATTTGTTCTTTGAATGGATTATTTTAATGCGTTATGTGTTAGGGAAAGATTATGTGCCTTTCTGAGTGTTTATAGAAGACAAAACTAAAGAATTATATTTTATTAAACTTGTATATCAGTTTACTATTGAAGCTAGTTATTTTGCCACAAAATCAAAAAATAAAACAGGCTTCCATAGTTTACAGACCAGTGAGCACTGAGCAGGGTAAATTTGCAGAAGTGAAGTCAGTTGAACTAATGGCAAATGGTTGAAAAGATCCAAAAAAATCCACCCTCTCCTCTTTCTATGGGGTTTGGTAATGTTTAAATACATGCAGCTACCAAAGCTCTCATTCCTCAAAGGGAAACATGCATAGAGCATAACGCAACAAAAAAACATGCTGTCGATCTACAAATGACTGAAGCACTGTTACACTACACCGAGTTGCATCCCAAACCGCTAGTTTATATGAGCTCCAAGGGTAAGAAAAATACTTTTGATGGAGCAGGATGAAACATTTACGATATCTGAGCGTCAAACTGAAATTTCACAGAACAGCATGCAGGGTCCTCCTTCAGTCACTTGAGGGATCCTGAACTATTTTATAGGTCATGTTGCTGCTTTTCAAAGCAACATCTGTGACGTTTGATGGTGAGATGTTAAAAAGACGCAAACAGGTGATCACAAACCTGCCAGGTGAAGAGGAAACTGCAACATACTCCATGTCCACACTGCCAAGATTACATACACCAGCTGATGGTTGTTCTCCCTATAACACACAGTGAGGAACGTGTTATGCAGATTTGCATCAAATAATGCATTAGCATTTATATGTGAGTCTTTATGAATTTGAAAATCAAGAGGGCATTATGGCTGGCATAACGGAGCAGATTCTCAGACACCATTGTGTCTTTTTTTACCAGCCGACACAATCAATCAACTCTGAATATCTGATGGCCCATTCTCAGGAAAGGGGTCATTTGTGTTCGTGTGACTACTGATATCACTGACAGGAAAAAACAGAGATCCTGAATGTAGTAACAATATATGATTGATTCAACTGTATTTATTGTGTAATGCAAAAAAAAAGAAACAAGAAAGTAAAGAAAAAATTTAATTTTATATTTGTATGTCACTATTTATTACATTTTAATTGATTAAATATAAATAAATGAAATTAAAATAAAAAAGGCTGCCTTTTTAAATACATAATTTGCTTTGTCTGACCTCTGCCTTTGTCTTTTTCTAAAATGCTTTAGGGATTTTCTGAGAAAATGCCAAATTTCTCTTTGTCTCTCATAAATATGCCATACAATAAATATTGAATAATGTGGTGTGGTGTGATGATATTTCCTAGTAAATGCCAGTAACATTAACCTCACATTTTGAATGTAACAGGGTTGACATTTAATTGCACAAAACACAATTTGAAAGAGAAATGTCATTGGTTTTTAGTATTTATTATTATGTGTAATTTATTGTGAGTGATGTGTAAGAAATATGATTTACTGAATGTTCAGCGTCAACAACGTTTCAAATGAAACAATTACTAATTGCTGATCTTTACAGGCACAAAAGGCACCTGAGAATGGGCCGAACAATAATCATCACTCAAATCCAGTAATACAACATTGTATTTCTGAAATACACAACATTCATTTTAATAACTTTTTTAAATAAATGTTACGATGTAATTTATTCCTGTGATGGAGTTGAATTTTTAGCAGCCATTACTCCAGTCTTCAGTGTCACCTGATCATTACAATATGCTGATTTGCTGCTCAAGAAACATTACTTATTATTATCAAAACATTTGTGTTGCTTGATATTTCTGTGAAAACTGTGATAAAGATATTTATTTGAAATAGAAATCTTTTGTAACATTATAAATGTCTTTACTGTCACTTTTGATCCATTTAATATGTCCTTGCTGAATAAAACTATTAATTTCTTTTAAATAAAAACAGTAGTGTAGATCAACAATAGCATATGAACTGGCATTCAGTCAAGCTTTCTTCTGATTTACTGAATGAGAACAGGAAGTACCCACTTGACATCAGAGAGTGTTTCACTGGTAAATTCTAGAATGTCTGCCGCCGTGCCAACAAAGATGAGTAAAAGCTGAGACAGCTCGTCACGTGTCACTCCTCCTAATGGCAAGAGCCACTTTCCAAGGATGAGAAGAATAAGCAGAACCTGATGAAGACCAAGGATCCAGTCATTCGGACACACGGAAGTGAGCATGTGCTCCAAGTGCTGAAAGACACAATATTATACAGACAGCTATTTATAAATTGCTGAACACCACACCACTGACAAGAAAGAGGAAAGTCTCTTTATTCCCAAGAAAGATGACTTGATGTTCACAAGGGCATGAATCATCTTATTTAGCACAATGATTAAGCACTTTTGCATATGTTTTCACGCTGCCCTGTTATGAGTGAATTGCAAGTTACTTTGGATAAATGCATCAAAACGGGCAAATTTGCAAGTGAAAGAGAAGGAAAACAAGCTAAGATCACGTTTTCCTGGTTTCTATACCCACAGAAAGTGGGAAATAAGGTCCAAAAATAATAACTCATCACAGGAATAGAGGCAGTATAATAAAAGAATAAGCAGTATAATAAAGATTTCTTGCTAGAACCTTTAAACTCCCATGAGTGTCAACATGCATCTTGGACATTCTCCATGAAACATAACAATGACAACGTTTCACCAACGAACCCCCACCAAAACCAGAGCAGAGTGTGATGGGATGGCTGGGTGTACTAGCAAAATATAAGTGATTTATCATGATTTTCTTCAGTTTAAATCTGAAGTAATGTAATATTTTAATCCTAGAGAAAGACAGAGGAAACGAAAGGCAAGACAAAAGGCTCAATTTCCCATGCTGCATACTGCATTACAAGGAAAATTGTCTGCGTTGTGGAGCACAGGAAATTAATGACATCACCAATTGCATCACAAACGTGTGATTTGTGCATATATATATATATATAGCAGATGCATCACAATCAGAGCATTAGTCACTTTTGTACAGCAAAGCACTGAACCACAAATGAAAAACTTAAATATAAACAAATAAATATAACATTTCAAGATTACCTTCAGTGTCTCGTTACCCATAGTGCCGTTTAAAGCCAATATGCTCTTGACATTGTCCCAAGAGTCCAGTTTCCTACACTGCCAGACACAAAAAAAGCACAGAGAAGAATTTAATGAGTGGAAAAAGACAGTGAGAAGGAATATCAGCTTATATATGAGCATAATAGGTCTATACTGACTTCACAAAAACATGTGCATAATCACAACATTTTGCTGACAAAAGCATTAAATAGACATTAAAAATCCAAAAATGAATCAGACTTTTTATTGGCAAGTATGCTTACACACACAATGAATTTGTCTTGGTGAAGCTCCCAGTACACATAAAAAATAAATCAATAAAATAAGAAGACAGTGATAAAAACAATATAGGCCACACAACAATATACACTGCAGGCCAAAAGTCCAAAATAATTAAGGTTTTTTAATGTTTTTAAAAGAAGTCTCTTATAGTTACCAAGGTTGCATTTATTTGATCAAAAATACAGTAAGAACAGTCATTTTGAGAAATATCACTACAATTTAAAATAACTATTTCCTATTTTAATACATTTTAAAATTTAATTTATTTTTTTTGATAGCAAACAGCTTTTTCACAGAGAGTGCAAGGTCACACAGGTTTGGAACGACATGAGAGTGAATACAAGCGGGCAGAAAATTCAAAAATTACACTGAAAGAATGGGTATATAGAATAATACCTGAGGGTCACTGGCTTTGTTCTCCTGATGATGTAACTCTAGAATCCATATGGACGGAATAATGCTGATGAGGAAGAGCAGGGTGGCTGGAGAAAACCTGACGGAGGACAGAAGATGGTTTTACATAATTTTACAGAACACACACAAATACACACACGGAACAATTACTGAGATGATGGGTTTTTTTTTATGTTCCTTTTAGGGCCAACGTTAAGCTTACTGCTCAAAACCATTCAGATTACACTGTAGACTAGTATTCTTTACACACCCTTCAAGCAGTAACAATTGGTCTAGCAGGATGTTAGT
>NW_015654491.1:1125318-1126143 GCF_001515625.1 Sinocyclocheilus rhinocerous
GGGGGGGGGGAAGGAGAGAGGAATGTCGATAACTTTTTTTAGGAAATTTGAATTAAAAATATAACTGAAACCTAAGAACAGCTACTACTAAAGAAGCCAATTGAAAGCCACATGAACACCGAAATTCAGCTAAATATTGAATTCAAGTTATTTAGACCAAGAAGAGTGATTCATCCAGCAGAAAATGATCAACAGCTGTTGGCAAGATCAGTGAACCTGTCAGTACTGTAAATCGTATCTGTAGAACTGTAAAGGGAAAGCGTGTCACTCACCATTTGTAGTCTTTCCCTTTCCTTCGTTTTAAAGTGATGATCATCTCCACGACCAGAGGAAGGTAAAGGACCGTTAGTAACCAGTACATGTTGTCATTTTTCACCGTTTTTACTCTCCAGACGCCGATTAGAGAGATCAGAATGAATAACGTCCTGGTTATGATCGCGCACACGAATTTAACTAAAATCATGGTAAAGGCAAAGGTGTCCCGTGATTGTGCGGTGGAAAGTGCGCTTGTAGAGTCCCTAGTCCCTAGTGTTGAATCCTCCCACCAGCGTCAGTGTGTGAAATCACTTACAGAGGTCAGATGTTTGTCCTGAAGACACAGCTGGAGGAAGCCTGAAAAATCTTATATACAAGATAGTGCCATTTAAACGTACGTTTATTGTATAGGCTATCTGGACACTCTTTCTTTACAGTTTGGCCAAACTTTCCCTGCTGAAAAAAAACCAGCTAAAACCAGCCTAAGATGGTTGGCTTGTCTTAGCTGGTTTAAGCTGGAAGTAGCTGGTCTCCCAGCCTGACCAGCTAAAGAAGTGGCCAAACAACCCC
>NW_015654491.1:1126318-1128818 GCF_001515625.1 Sinocyclocheilus rhinocerous
TTCAGCAGGGTTTTCAGGGTTCTTTCAGTGACAAAGGAAACGTGTGAAACTTCAAGTGATCGGTAGAGGGCAGCATTCACTAATCATTTATATGCCTATAAAAAGGTAGGCTACACATATTTGTATTGCGTTTTCTGTAGATCATGGTAAAATACGGTTATTGATCTATATAATTTAGCCGTGTGTGCGACAGAGAGAATATGGTATAAGTTCTATACGGTTTATTATTGTTATTTAAATGAATACCCCCTAAGATATTGTGTCTGATTGTCTGTGGTGGTTATCATCTCATTCACAACATCTGGAAAATCGTAGCCCTACACCTTTTATGTATTCATAATTTAGTACAAATATAAGCTACACGTCCGACATTCGAAAATCTTAGCAAAATCAGGTCAATATGATTATAATTCATATTGAAATTTAATATTAAGATTAAAAATTTGATTGAAAAAGAATCATCTATTTGTTAATGTCTATTAAAATGTATATTTCCCTCACAAAGAATGTACCAGAGTCAGCTGATGTGAGATTTCTTAGGATGAGAGAGTTGTTTTGTAGCAGTGTGCTGTTACAGTAATGCATGGCACATGTCAGATGATGTCTCTCTAACTCGCATACAGATACAGTGTAGTTCCCACCATCTGGCAAAAAGATCAGTATTACTGGACACTCATTGGGCAGACGGAGTTGAAACTGTGACCCAGATGTTGTGACATTTGCCCTGAGAGGATGAAAAGGCAACTAATTATTACACATAAATTCAAAAACTAAGAGTTGGAGATAATTTCATGACAAAGTGAAAGAAATAATTAGAAATAATAATAAATTATAAGAATAGGCTTGAGTACTAAAATTACTAAAAATGAAATAAAAAAGTAATTTAAAGCTAAATAGAAATATTAAAAAAACAAATAAGCACATAAAGCACAAAATTACATAAACTTAATAGGTTTTACATTGAATAAAAGTTTTAAGTGCTATTGAAATAAAAGGTTCACGTAGTACTTCAAAAGTTGACGTTCAGCCTACCTGTAATAGTAAGATTAATAATTGTAGAGGGTCTAAATGTCATAATTTTTCTTAAAGAAGCACAGTTAGTCCTCGTCTAAAATAAGAGAAATGTCGCCATGTACAGTTCTCTCCTTTGGAACTGATACTCTGCCCTCAAACACTGGATCCACAAACAGAGAGCCAGATTTCCAATGAAGCACCACCTGAGTCCACCTTTTCCGCTGAACAAATGCAGCCTGTGCGCCTGACCAGTCAACACGGCCGAAACAAGACGAAACGACCCTCTGTCCTGACTCAGCAAACAAAGCACTAAGTTTGAGATCTGGGGACTAAAGAGAGATAGAAAATGCAAGCGAGAGAAATTAATATAAAAATATACTTTGAGGAAAGCATTATGACACAAAGGTTTACCTTTCACTTCGAGATCAACCTCTCCAAGTGCCACTTCCTGTCCCTCTTTAGTCAACACACATCGGTACCGGCCGCTGTCACTGTACTCTGTGCGAGTAATAGACAGAGAGAAATCTCCATTTCTGAGGCCTTCTGCAGAAAGATATGTTCTGTTGATGTATCTGCTGCCCTGGATGATTCTGCCAAACAGGAACCGCACAACAAGATGCTCTCCGGTCCACCACTGGATGTCCAGAAGATCAGATGGCATGTTCTTGTGAGGGCTGTCCTGTCAGAGAAGAGTGACTGAACTACCATGCTGAATGTCACCTTGATGGGTCAGTACTACGACCAGCCTCACTGAAAATAATACAGAAAAATATTTACATTTGTGCTTCATGTCTTGTGCCAAAAAAAAAATCACAAATAATTCATTTAAAGACTGGTTATAGTTTTGAATGTGAATAAATAATTCTATATTGACTCTATTGGCGATGGCAATTCATTTACATTACTGTCCACAAAGAGAATTAAAGCTTTTATGAATTCATTTGAATATTTGCAGTTTATATTCATTAATTAATAATAAAAAGAGGAAACATATCTCTTGTAAACTCACCAGCCACAATGAGCAACAAGCACAATATAACCCTACCCATCATGCATAATAAGCCTTTTCATTACACACCTCAAAATTAGTAAACACAACCCTGGGTTGTGTTATTTATTTATTTATGTTTTTAATAATTCACAGTTCTCAAACTTAACTACCCTGAGGTACAATCAATCCTGGACATTTAGGTTTCGCTAATTCATACTCGATTTGTAAACGCCAGGTCAGCGTTGATAATTGTATAATGAGTCCAATAACATTGACTGGCTGGACAGTCTGTTACATGCTCTGCATCTCTGAAGCTGGAAGTGTCCACTTTCCCTTATGGCAGTGGTCGCCAACCCGTCGATCGCGATCGACTGGTAGATCTTTATCACTGTCCCAGTAGATCCCGAAAAATATAGTAAAATTAGTACAAAAATGCATTACATTTATGGGGTTATATTAATGTATCACTGAAGGGTACTGTCTTGAGAAAAGTTT
>NW_015654491.1:1128856-1156066 GCF_001515625.1 Sinocyclocheilus rhinocerous
CGATTGGACTAGTTTTATTGTGAAAACCTGGCAACCCTGTTCATAGGCGCTACCTGCTGTCAGAGAGTGCGTCTCATTCAGACCTGCTGTTTTTGTTTCGTGCAGATGTTTTATGTAGCAAATAAATAAATAACACCTAAAGTCAGACCATTCTGTTTTTGTTTTAAATCCTGAAATTAATCTAAATCAAATCAAAAACAACTGCCCGTGCAGATCGTGATTAAAATGCAGTGGTTGCCTCTAATTTCAAATGGCTAGATATTTTTGTTTAAAGCCAGTTTGTTTGTTATAAAGCAAATAGCCAATAAATAAATTTGCTTAAAAATCAGTATCAGAATCCAATTTGCTAGTTGAAAAAAAAAAAGAAAGAAAGAAAAGAAAATCTGAATTCTGAATCAGCTATGATTGGCGCATCACTAATTAAAATACTAAGTAAAAGGCCTCAAATTTGAAGTACAATCTGGGATGTCTTTTCTATCAATTCTTCAATAGGTAGATCTTGTCTTTCATAAAGGCCGAGGTCAGGGATCTTGAGCCTAAAAAGGTTGGTGACCACTGCCTTACGGTAATGTAATAAATGATGTATTGCCTGTATAAAGACTAAAGAGTAATATTGTTATATATGACCTATAAGGCGATATATAATTTTCACATACGTGCATTTTCTGGGTAGATGAAGATATATAAAATCCCCATAGTACAAATCGTATATGTACATGTGTTAATAATATCTATATGATGGTTTTATATATGTTATTAAAGTAATATGTCAACAATATCGATTTTATTTATATATGCAACTTTATAAAAACATCATATGCACAAAAATTCTGTATGTTTATGTTTTTGGGATATATTTTTAAATACATGGATATATCCAAAAATGTATTACACATACATAAATATGGGCTATATGGTAATATACTGAATTGTTACAATTTTTTAATAAGTTTCATATATGTTTTTACTTCATATGACAATATATTTAATTATAATATATATATATACACTACATTAGCGTGTAGGTTACAAAGCGGCAGGCTCTCTCGAAATAAGTTTGATAGTTGCATCAGTCAGTCACGAGATTTGTCACCAGACAATAACACAGTAGCAAGATGTGTGTGTGTGTGTGTGTGTGTCAAGTCAAGTCACCTTTATTTATATAGCGCTTTTAACAATACAGATTGTGTCAAAGCAACTAAACAGCATTAATCAGTACAGCAGTGTGTGTGTGTGTGTGTGCGTGATGGAGGAGGTCACTGATCTCAGTGTAAATGTATTTATTATATTAAAACATAATAATATAATTTAGAATGTTTTTATTTGAATAATAATAACTTCTCTCCTCAGACAGCAAGCCAAAGGTTTATCTTTATTTTAATAATAATGATCAAGTTCATCCTATCAAGTTTCTGCTCCTCTCATCCACTTTCCTAAAAGCAGAACTTGTCTTGTCGGCATGTGCATGAGAAAGGTCATTTTTGTAGAAAGACTTCCCAAAAACCGGCTCACTAAACGCACACAGTCTCATTCTGAATGATCTTTAATGAACAGTCACATTTGGTATTCATAAACATGGCAACAAGAAAAACAATATTTACTGATCATGTCTGTCAGTCTTGAGGCACATTCACACAGTGAGAACTTGATTTGGGTTACTGTCCTGTGCATGAGTCCAAATTTGAACTAACATTTTCTACAGAGAAAGATTAGAGTAAGGCAATAAAAGTCATGAATTTGTGGAGTCAATTAACACGTTTTTCGTTCCTTTTTCATCCTTTCTTCACTAATGAAGTGCACAGAGATACAACATTTTGAACTAAGCAAACAGGTGCTGCTTTATCAGTCAAACAGTCATGTTTTCAACAGTCTCCAGCTGACACCACACACACCACACTCATGTCTAAACAGTTCACACACTTATACAGTATATATACAGACAAAACATTCAGACAAACACAATCACACACACACCCATATACAATCAGAACTCCCAGAAAACACAAAACACACTCACTGGGGTTTATTTTTTTCCACTACCATTAAAAGATTTGGGGTCAGTAAGATTTTTTAAATAAATTAATTATTTTATTCAGCAAGGATGCATTAAAGGGATAGTTCACCCAAAAATGAAAATGTGATGTTTATCTGCTTACCCCCAGGGCATCCAAGATGTAGGTGACTTTATTTCTTCAGTAGAACACAAACGAAGATTTTTAACTCAAACAGTTGCGGTCTGTCAGTCATATAATGGAGGTGAATGGGAATCACGGCTTTGAGAGATTGTAGATAGAGTGTCAATGGTGTGAGTGAGTGTCAACAGACTGCAATGGTTTGAGTTGAAAATCTTCGTTTGTGTTCTACTGAAGAAACAAAGTCACCTACATCTTGGATGCCCTGGGGGTAAGCAGATAAACATCAAATTTTCATTTTTGGGTAAACTATCCCTTTAAATTGTTCAATAGTGACAGTAAAGACATTTATAATGTTAAAAAAGATTTCTATTTCAAATAAATGCTGTTCTTTGTATTCACCAAATAATCATAAAAAATGAACCAAATCAGCATATTAGAATGATTCCTGATCATGTGGCACTGAAGACTGTAGTAATGGCTGCTGAAAATTCAGCTTTGCCATCACAGGAATAAATTAAATTTAAAATATATTTATTTTATTATTTTTTTAATTGTAATAATGTTTCGCAATATTAATGCTATTACAGTATTACAGTATTATATTGTATATTGTACTTCTTTAAACACACACACACAAAAACCTACAGATCCCAAATGTTTGAAATTTAATGAGTACATAAAGTGTAGAATTTATTATAGTGAAAAAAAGGTAATATCTTAATATTTTATTCTGAGCAAAAGCTAAATGTTGACCACAGGTTTTAAGACACTGGCAGCTAAGAGTTTTCAAAAAATTTTATGTCTGCTGCCATTGGTTTCTATTTTTGGAGCTTAAGGAACAAGTAACAAGTTAAGATACAGTACAGCACAAAATCTTAGACATGCATCTCTGAAATTGAACTTTTTTTTACCACCAGAGGGTGCAAGAAAGTGACACCATCAGGCCTCTGATAGGACAGTGCAAACTCCTCAAGAACCTGGACATAGCTGTGTCCTGCAATGGATATGTTATACACAAATCAGTTCTACTTACTGTTTGACATTCTATCAGGAATCATCACACACCATTAATACTGCAACACATAAAAACAAGAACAATGAAACAAGAACATCAATATAACAATGTTTAATGAGTAAGAAAGGTTAAAGGAGAACTGCGATCAGTAGAAAATGAAAAGACTGAGGTTAAAGGAGAAGGTTTCAAGACTGAGGTGGCATGTAGGTGCTTTAAGGATCAGTTGGCGTAAAACTCTTAAAGCAGATGTCACATCCATCTGTATAATGTGGGGGGAAGTCGTGGCCTAATGGTTAGAGAGTCGGACTCGTAACCCAAAGGTTGCAAGTTCGAGTCTCGGATCCGGCAGGTATTGTAGGTGGGGGGAGTGAATGTACAGCACTCTCTTCCACCTTCAATACCACAACTGAGGTGCCCTTGAGCAAGGCACCGAACCCCCAACTGCTCCCCGGTGGCTGCCCACTGCTCTGGGTGTGTGTTCACAGTGTGTGTGTTCACTGCTGTGTGTGTGCACTTAGGATGGGTTAAATGCAGAGCACTAATTCCGAGTACGGGTAAGCATACTTGGCCACATGTTACTTCACTTCATAATGTAATGATAGGCAGTATACATGCAGTAGAAGACCTCAGAGGCGCATGTCAAGGGTGATTAGAGGCTCGGCGGGCACGTAGACCACAGGAGTAATGAATCCCCATATAGAAGATTTAAAGGCTGAGGTGGCATGTATATGCTTAAAGGATCAGACTTCATGCAGTACAAGTGCAACATAAGAGACACGGGCAGTTTGCCACAGCGGTAACTGAGCAAGACATCCTTGTCTGAGAGTCACTGTGTTATAAAAAGTCACAAATGGTTTGGGGATAAACAGGGCTGGGGTCTGAATATCAAGCAGAAAAAGCACCAAGAACACATGAAAGATTCACAGTGGGATTATTATTATTTTTTGGAAATTTTATGGAAATTTAGCTTTTACTCTTTGTCTCTGTTTTCACATTTTTCAGTTTTTTTATATTCAAATCCTGATATGTTATCCTTTTTTTTTTGCCTTGAATCTGTTTTTTGCTTTACTCTTCTATTTTTTCTGTTGCACTTTTTTTTTAACACTTCTTAGTTCATTGAGCAAAGATATAATTTTCTAGCATTAGCTGGGGGGTTGGGTGGCCCCTAAAAGGGTCTGAGTGCCACATGCGCATATCTGGAGGATTCTATTATCTTG
This sequence comes from Sinocyclocheilus rhinocerous, assembly GCF_001515625.1. Classification (NCBI taxonomy): domain Eukaryota; kingdom Metazoa; phylum Chordata; class Actinopteri; order Cypriniformes; family Cyprinidae; genus Sinocyclocheilus; species Sinocyclocheilus rhinocerous. The sequence continues at coordinate 1,133,224 of NW_015654491.1, forward strand.
GGGTTAATTTGTATCTGGTTCTGTAACGTAGCATTTTAAGGTTGTTTGTTCAGGAGGTCTTCTTGTTATATGTACAATTGGGCCTGTGTGTGAATGTTCGCCCCAAGTTAGCGCCCAACGCTGATGTTGCAGGTCTTGCAGCTGGGGTCTTTCTTAGCATTGACAGTTGAGAAGCTCATCAACTGGTGGCCGCTGATCTGAGAGACAGTCCCCTGTGCCAGCTGCACCGGCTCAGTATAAATCAGCTCCAGAATCACATCCTGCGCATGCTGAAACACCACCCGCCCATCCTCCCCGCACACACGTGTGAGAAAGCGGTTGTTCGTCACATCCAGCTCTGGCAGGCGATCTCTGCAGTAAAGGTCTCCACGCGAGCCCCGGGGAGCCAGGACGAGGATAACATAATGATAGGCAGTGTACATGCAGTAGAAGTCCCCAAAGTAGAGGCGCGTGTCAGGGGTGAACAGAACCTCGGCGGGTATCTGGAAGCGGAAGCGGCCGTATGGGGAATCCTGTGGTGGCTGACCTGTGTTAAACTCAGTGTTGCAGCTGAGGAAGATCCCCTCCAGTTTACCGCTGAGAGGTGAACCATGACTACCGCTGTTATCCTTTACCGAGGGCATCATTCGACTGCCAAGAACATCTCTGTGAGAGAAAAAAATACATTTCTAAAATTCCTTATTCACATGTCTTTATATCATTACTCTACTGTTCAAACATTTGGGGTCAGTTAGATTTTTTTAAAAGAAGTCGCTTATGCTCACTAAAGCAACATTTATTTGTTTAAAAAATACAGCAAAAACAGTATTATTGTGAAATATTACTACAAATTAAAACAACTGTTTTCTATTTTAATATATTTTATAATATAATTTATTGATTTGGTGTCTATCAATGATGAAAACAGTTGTGCTGCTTTACATTTTTGCCATGATAAGTTCTTTTACAGTGACACATTTTTTCAGCATGAATAAAAAGTTCAAAAGAAAAGCATTTATTTGAAATAGAAATATTTTGGAATATTATAAATGTATATTTACTGTCATTTGTAATCAGATTAAAGAATCTCTACATAATAAAAGTATGAATTTCTTTTTTTTTTTTATCATACTGACCCCAAACTTTTGAACATAAATGTAAGTGAAAATATAAATGCAGTTCACAAAAAGCAGAAAGTAAACCCGGCTTATTAATGAGGAAATTATTCCACAAGAGGGAGCTGTTTGCTTCCTAATGCCAAACTGAATCTCAGCAGTAAAGAAAGATTATCATTATCTTCCTCAACCAGGATTACTATCTCTTTCCCTTCTCTCATATCCTTAGCATTTTTTACTGAGTTTTTTTTTAAATCACCTGCAGTGTTGGAAGTATTCCTCATGCTGATTTCGGTAAAAGACGGAGAACTTGAGCATCCTGCCAGCAATGACTTCAGCCTTCTGCAACAGCTGCGTCAAATGCACTGAGGAATAATCTAGAAAATTGAAGGAAATATTTGTATTTGTCATCAATTTTCATTAGTCTTGCTAACCACATAAAAAGCTGATCAGTATCACAACATTTTATCATCTTTATTCTCCTATTTTAAGTTATTTAGGCATTTAAAAAAAAAATTTCTTTCATTCATTTTTATATTCTTAAGTGATTTCACATATTTGTATTTTTCTCACTTTTTATTTATTTTAATTTTTTTTCTCTCTCTCTTTTTCTAATGCCAATTCACAGCACTTTTAATTACCTTTGTATATCAAACAGTCTGTACAGTCTTGTCTTGCATTCTTTTTTATATGTATGTGTGTGTTTGGGTGATTTACCTGCTGTACAAAATTCAACAATGTCACTCCATTCTGATACAGCGTAGTCTCCATCCGTCTGTTTGGATGCTATTTGCACGGCAACTGTGTATTCTGTCCGTGGACTCAGGAACCAATGGCCTCGCACTGTCATGGGCAACGTGACTGCCTTAGCAACAAGCTTAGTAGGCACATCCTAAAGACAGAGAGTCATCAAGGAATGAATTTACTAATTAATGACATTTAATCAATTGAATCTTTTTTTATTATGACTATGAAGAACAGAATGAAATTTAGCTAAAACTCTCATAAAAAAGCACAAAAAAAAAAGCCCATTTGTATTATAAACTTTTACAAACTTTGAAACCCCAGGCAATACTCAGACTAGGTAGAAACTGTTGAGAAATGTCACATGAAAAAATGTACCGAATATTTGTAGTGTCATTCTGAAAACTAAAATTGTACTTAGCAATATTAATTTTTTTACAAAAAGCACTAAATAATTTGTGTTGTGAACTGAATCATTGAGTACCTTGTGTTTGAATTTGTTGGAGTTCTTGTTCTCCTTCTTGTTAAGATCAATGAAGTAATGTGTGATCTTCTCTGTGGTATGAGGGTCCATTTCCCAGCAGATCTTAAAGGAGTCACATGTGATGTTACTGATCTTGATGTTGCGAGCAACAGGTAATTCCATTCCTACCACTCCGGGATCCTCAGCCTTACCTGAGATAAAAAAAGAAAGCATAATGTCAAAAATCCTTGTACTGTTTGAAATATTGATACTCAAGTGTTTCTCTATAAATACTACTACACTGACCCACATACACAATCACACAGAGCAAGAAAAGTGCTTTGTTGGCTACAGTGTGGGCACTGTGCTATCTTAGTTTCCAGAAATGCACAACAGGAATGTGGGATTCCTGAATGCCACACACACACTAAACAAAGCACATTGAACATTGAACCACCTCTTAAAACCATGAATGGGGTCATGATAAAGCTTTACTGTACAATAAGCACCCTCAGCTCACTGTTCACTAGACACTGAGCCCTTTCTCTCCTAAACTGATTTCTTTATTACTGCTGACATATTCCTCTGGAAAGAAATTACTCTAATATGAACTCTATATGAGTATTACTTTATTGGAGGAAACACTGATAATAACAATTGTATCCTGATTGAATCCAATTGTATCCAATGATTTCTGAAGGATTATGTGAAACTGACGACTGGAGTAATGGAGAAAAGCCAGCTTTTTGCCATCAGAGAAATAAATGACATTTGAAAATTTTAGGATATATATTACAATTTAAAACAGATATTTTAAAGTATAATAATGTTTTGCAATATTTTTACTGTATTTTTGATAAATGCAGCCTTGGTGAGCATAAGATACTTCTTTCAAAAACATTAAAATCTTACCGACCCCAAAATTTTGAATGATAGCGTATGTTTCACGCACCCCTGCTTATGACCACAGAACTCTTCTGTTTTGTTTACCACAGCACAATCCTGTAAAAGACTGTTTCTGTCTTTGAATAAAAAATAAAAAATGTAATTGTGAGATAAAACAAAAAATAAGAAAGTCACATTGTGTCACAATTATGGGAAATTGTTTCAATTACAATAAATAAAGTTCAAAACAAGGAATAAAGTAAACATTGTGAGAAATAAAGTCATAATTTGGAAATACAAAGTCACATTGTGTTGTAAAAAGCCATACCTGTGAGATATGAAGTCGCAATTATAGAAAATAAAGTGACAATTACAAGAAATAAAGTTGCACTTATGAGATATAAAGTAAAAAAAAGAAAGAAGACAAATGCACAAATAAAACAGTGAAATGTCTTATAGAAAAATAATAGTACTCACAATGTTCGGCTGAGTTATAGATATGTTCCTGTACTACACTAGTCCTCCCACAACACTGGCTCTAACAGAAGAAGCCCTCCAAACCCCGCCTCTGCCAACAGCCTCCCTTACATAAATAACAGATGTCTGTTTATCAACTTCTGCTTTTCTCTGACATCTTCTCACTACAGAATCTGCTTTCCTTCACGCTTTAAGAAACTGGTTTGTTGCTGCATACGTTTAGCATACACAAACAATTTTATCTCCAGCAAATGTTAATGTAATCTTATTGAAGCCTTGGTCAAACAGTCATTCAAAAAAACTCACAAGAGAATCATAAAGCAAGTCTGTATGAATGAGATTACTTTATTTTCACCTAAAAACAAGTACAAGACCAGCAGTATGCATCTCTCTACAAAAGTGCCAGCTTCAAAACACACCCACAGGTCCTTCAACATACTTTAACAAAGACTGCAGTTTCCATGGAAACAAATCAAGGCCATTAATCAATGTAGCATAATTTAAAGAGGAAGATGGGCAGAACCTTTGCATACAAAGTGATCAGCACTTAACGTTTTAAGATCGTAAACAAAAGTCAGAGCTGCTGGAACAGAAATTATTTTCATTGTCTTTATTTCTCAGAAAAGCTGATAGACAGCTGATAAAACCTTTTATACATCATGCACTACTGTTGAAAATATTTTTTTTCTTTTAAACGAGCTTAATACTGTTTCAGCAACAACACATTAAATTGATCAAAAGTGACAGTAAAGACTTTCTAATTATCAAAGTACCCTGGAAATAATGTATCTGTAATGTGGTGTTTTGGGTTGTGTTTCTTGTTCATGTTTTCACACAGTTTCCACAAAAATATTAAGCAGCACAACTGTGATAATAAGAAATCTTTCTTGAACACCACATCAGCATATTAGAATGATTTCTGAAGGAATAAAATACATTTATACAATATATTAAAATAGAAAACAGTTATTTTATATTGCAATAATTCACAATATTAGTGTTTTTACTGTATTTTGATCAAATAAATGCAGACACATCAATCAACCACAAACTGATTGAAGTTGAATATATAGACAATATATGAATATATAGACAGATTGAAGTGTATATATAGACAACAATGTGAGACTCAAAACACGTTGGAGAGCACAGACAGAGAACTACCTGCTGAATCATGGGAGAGTATGAGACGAGGGAGGAAAAGCGTGGAGCGTCTGGTTCTATATCGACTCTAATAATGGCTAAAAGCCTCCTGCGGGACCACTGTCTATTTAAAGGCATGCACACACAGAAGAACCTACAGTACTGAAACATCAGACATTTCAAATAAATCTATCACCAAACCCCATTTTAAATATCTCCTTCACAAACACCTAAACAACCACGAATATCCATCAGGGGAGCAGCTTGTGTGAGCAGCTTTCTCATAAAACTGCAGTATTACATAACAAAGCAAAACAGAAATGTCCAGACTGTATAGATGGCACATCTAACATACGAAATACCACACACTCACAAATCCAAAACTACAGTGAGGTCTTTATGTGGGCAAACAGCACTGCATGTGACTACAAAATAGTATTGGTCCCTGTGCATGAAAACAATGCTTTTCTCCTGTATGAGCTTCAACACAGAGCGAGATTGCAGGTTCAAGCTGCAAACGTCTCTGTATTGTGGCAGAATGCTAGTTTAGCAGGGTTTAGAGTTTGTTTAATGAGCTCTGGACCCACTCCAAAATGCACACAGAATTGCATATTAATACACACATTTGTCATTTGCATAACAACAAGCTGTGCATGGCAGTGAATTCATATTTTTAAGTTTAGTCCCAGGCTAATTTATTCTTTATTACAAATTATGATGCCAGTTATGATGACAAGATAGGCTCACTTCAACATCTTAAACCGTTTATGTTATTTGTGCAACATTTCTCTAAATGTATTTGTTCATGTGTTACCAGCTGCAGTCAGGAATTCCCAGGGTTGCTCAACATCCTGCATGGAACAGATTCAGGTTTCTAGCTAATCTGATTTAGATATTTACACCAGCACTCAGCTGATGAGTTAGAATTAGCCAATCCTAGCAGTTTCAATCATCATGTGAATGCACAAGTTAACTAAAATCTTCTTTTAGAGCAGTTTTTAGATAAAAATATCCAAAACATCATCTTGTAAAGATCTTAAATAAGGGTGTTTAAAATCAGATACAGCTGTGTATGGTTAGGACAGCTGAACAGATGAGAAGTCTGGTCCATGTTTAATGAGAATGTTTTCCTTCATGTCTTAGAAACACACTCATGCCAACTAATTAGAGAGTTCAATTAGTACCTCAAAAACAGTGCATTATGCACTCCCTCAGTTTGTTGCAATTAAACAAAATGAAACGAGCGCTGATGTGTAAATGTGGTAACTCAAAGAGATAAGAAGCACTGTGCTGCCAGCACAGCAATCTATTCAGGCTAATTAATGCTGATTCAAATACATTCATGTAGGGAGGGAAGATAAAACCTGGTGAGTCATTGTGCTAGCCTTAGAGGAACGCTGCATTCTTCTGAAGCCTGCCAAATTGCATATTTGCAGTTTGTTGCTTCAGTCATTCTTAAAGAGGATGACACATTTTGACATTTTTTCAAACACATGCTCACTATCGAAACACTGATGGTTGTAATGCTTATTAAAAGACAAAGGTGATTCCTTCAGTTAAATGGATTTGCATTTATAGGCTTGCAATTCCACTCAAACAAAATAGATGGAAACAGGGATCAGGTGAAAGGCAAATACTGTATCCTCATGTAAGCCTCTACATCAAGCCTGTATACCTTTAAAAGCCACAGCAGGTGGGTCCTGCTCAGTGTGTGTGCACAAGCACCTGACTTCACCTTCTGCCATGAACATGAAGCTGTTAAAAATGTCTGATGCTCCTTGTAAACAGCTAAATAAGTTTAGTGATTCAGTAAATGTGTTTATCCATTATTTAATAAGTAAGAACAAATTGTAAATATACATTTATTTATACAAAACATTTTGTATTAATATAAGTATCTTATATTATCAGATATGGTTTGTATATACTAATATTTTTACAATTATGTATGTATTACATAATATATATATATAAAATATAAAAAGTAGCATATACATATATGCTATATATATATATAATATTGCATTATGTATATGAATTATGCATATGAATATTATGTATATGAAGTATTAACAAGACTAAATATATATTTATAGATCCGAAACAACATATCGGAAAACAAATATATTGCAAACTATAAGTATGTTATGAGTTACATTTAGAAGATATTAATATATTTTACAATTATTTTTATATATTGCATGATATATGTATATAAAATATACAAATAATACAAAAATGAACATAAATACATATATAGAAGCTCTCTCACTGTCAAAAAGCCACATCCCCCCTACATCAGCATCCTTAAGTGCTTTAGGGCACCTGAGATTATTATGATTATTTTATTTTGATATATTATTTTCTCTACTGGTTTACAATACCAGTTTCTTGGTTTCAGCTTGACTGGCCGCATGATGATTAAAGGAGATTGCAAGAGAAAAGATAGCTGACTGCAAGAGGGTAGTGTCCATGGTGCTGAAACGAAAGCCTCACACAGACAGCAGAGATCAGATACCACAGCCAGCACACACAAAGGCAGCCTGCCATGTCTCACTATTCCGCTTTTCATGGATGTGACAGGCGATTTTTTTCTGCAGCAATGTATAACCCCGTATTACTACAGTCTTTAAGCGCTCAATACATTTCAAAATAAACAAGGTCCCTTAAAAAGGTTTGTTAATCGGGGAAAACAGGCGTAGATAATACTGTCAAGTTTACGGTCACTCACTGTGTGTTTCTTACCGTCTCTCTCGCACAGCTGGAGCGACTCCAGGCTCACGTTCTTGGTCATGCCCTCGCGCTGGCTTACCGGGCTCGCGACCCCGTGTGCCAAACTCGCCGCCTCCATGTCTGCAGAGGCGCGTGGATGTTTTTGGAAAGAATTCTTCAGCTTCGGCTTGGAAAACCAAGTAGGCTGAGTCTGGTGCTCTGTCGCCTTGATTCCTCTCTTTCTTTTCCTTGGCGTTGTGGTGGAAACCGCGTCGTCACCACCACCACCACACTGTTGGACATAGATACAAGGACAGAAGCATATACACTATAAGGAAGATTATTTTATTCTAGTGGCTCAATAAAATTAAGGTAGTTTTCCTCATCTTGACAAAATAGAAATGTATCTAAATTTCCTCGTTCTGACGAACGCCACAAGTGTTTTCGCTGTGTGGAGAAACGGATTAACGCGAATGAACAGGTTTATGTAACGAGATTACGCTCTACACTATAGTTAATTCTCAATTTCAGCACACTCCATACTCCCTGTACCTCTGCTCCCGCTTCTGAGCGAAAGACTCCTTAATCCACCATTTCACTGACGTCACTTCAAGCGGCCGAGCTCATGTCCTTATTTGGTACCGAATCGGCCCCTGCATGAACAGGGTGGGGATATTGATTCATCCCAGTGATTCGAATCTTTTGAATTCGTCCAGTGAGTGAACCCTTACATGAGATAACGAGTAAACAATTCAATACAAAAAAAACAACAAAAAAAACACTGTGCGCATTCACGACCGAAACAACTTCTATTATATTGTATTTCGAGCTCATGTCCTTATTTGGTACCGAATCGGCCCCTGCATGAACAGGGTGGGGATATTGATTCATCCCAGTGATTCGAATCTTTTGAATTCGTCCAGTGAGTGAACCCTTACATGAGATAACGAGTAAACAATTCAATACAAAAAAAACAACAAAAAAAACACTGTGCGCATTCACGACCGAAACAACTTCTATTATATTGTATCTCGAGATCTGATTTAGATATTTACACCAGCACTCAGCTGATGAGTTAGAATTAGCCAATCCTAGCAGTTTCAATCATCATGTGAATGCACAAGTTAACTAAAATCTTCTTTTAGAGCAGTTTTTAGATAAAAATATCCAAAACATCATCTTGTAAAGATCTTAAATAAGGGTGTTTAAAATCAGATACAGCTGTGTATGGTTAGGACAGCTGAACAGATGAGAAGTCTGGTCCATGTTTAATGAGAATGTTTTCCTTCATGTCTTAGAAACACACTCATGCCAACTAATTAGAGAGTTCAATTAGTACCTCAAAAACAGTGCATTATGCACTCCCTCAGTTTGTTGCAATTAAACAAAATGAAACGAGCGCTGATGTGTAAATGTGGTAACTCAAAGAGATAAGAAGCACTGTGCTGCCAGCACAGCAATCTATTCAGGCTAATTAATGCTGATTCAAATACATTCATGTAGGGAGGGAAGATAAAACCTGGTGAGTCATTGTGCTAGCCTTAGAGGAACGCTGCATTCTTCTGAAGCCTGCCAAATTGCATATTTGCAGTTTGTTGCTTCAGTCATTCTTAAAGAGGATGACACATTTTGACATTTTTTCAAACACATGCTCACTATCGAAACACTGATGGTTGTAATGCTTATTAAAAGACAAAGGTGATTCCTTCAGTTAAATGGATTTGCATTTATAGGCTTGCAATTCCACTCAAACAAAATAGATGGAAACAGGGATCAGGTGAAAGGCAAATACTGTATCCTCATGTAAGCCTCTACATCAAGCCTGTATACCTTTAAAAGCCACAGCAGGTGGGTCCTGCTCAGTGTGTGTGCACAAGCACCTGACTTCACCTTCTGCCATGAACATGAAGCTGTTAAAAATGTCTGATGCTCCTTGTAAACAGCTAAATAAGTTTAGTGATTCAGTAAATGTGTTTATCCATTATTTAATAAGTAAGAACAAATTGTAAATATACATTTATTTATACAAAACATTTTGTATTAATATAAGTATCTTATATTATCAGATATGGTTTGTATATACTAATATTTTTACAATTATGTATGTATTACATAATATATATATATAAAATATAAAAAGTAGCATATACATATATGCTATATATATATATAATATTGCATTATGTATATGAATTATGCATATGAATATTATGTATATGAAGTATTAACAAGACTAAATATATATTTATAGATCCGAAACAACATATCGGAAAACAAATATATTGCAAACTATAAGTATGTTATGAGTTACATTTAGAAGATATTAATATATTTTACAATTATTTTTATATATTGCATGATATATGTATATAAAATATACAAATAATACAAAAATGAACATAAATACATATATAGAAGCTCTCTCACTGTCAAAAAGCCACATCCCCCCTACATCAGCATCCTTAAGTGCTTTAGGGCACCTGAGATTATTATGATTATTTTATTTTGATATATTATTTTCTCTACTGGTTTACAATACCAGTTTCTTGGTTTCAGCTTGACTGGCCGCATGATGATTAAAGGAGATTGCAAGAGAAAAGATAGCTGACTGCAAGAGGGTAGTGTCCATGGTGCTGAAACGAAAGCCTCACACAGACAGCAGAGATCAGATACCACAGCCAGCACACACAAAGGCAGCCTGCCATGTCTCACTATTCCGCTTTTCATGGATGTGACAGGCGATTTTTTTCTGCAGCAATGTATAACCCCGTATTACTACAGTCTTTAAGCGCTCAATACATTTCAAAATAAACAAGGTCCCTTAAAAAGGTTTGTTAATCGGGGAAAACAGGCGTAGATAATACTGTCAAGTTTACGGTCACTCACTGTGTGTTTCTTACCGTCTCTCTCGCACAGCTGGAGCGACTCCAGGCTCACGTTCTTGGTCATGCCCTCGCGCTGGCTTACCGGGCTCGCGACCCCGTGTGCCAAACTCGCCGCCTCCATGTCTGCAGAGGCGCGTGGATGTTTTTGGAAAGAATTCTTCAGCTTCGGCTTGGAAAACCAAGTAGGCTGAGTCTGGTGCTCTGTCGCCTTGATTCCTCTCTTTCTTTTCCTTGGCGTTGTGGTGGAAACCGCGTCGTCACCACCACCACCACACTGTTGGACATAGATACAAGGACAGAAGCATATACACTATAAGGAAGATTAATTTATTCTAGTGGCTCAATAAAATTAAGGTAGTTTTCCTCATCTTGACAAAATAGAAATGTATCTAAATTTCCTCGTTCTGACGAACGCCACAAGTGTTTTCGCTGTGTGGAGAAACGGATTAACGCGAATGAACAGGTTTATGTAACGAGATTACGCTCTACACTATAGTTAATTCTCAATTTCAGCACACTCCATACTCCCTGTACCTCTGCTCCCGCTTCTGAGCGAAAGACTCCTTAATCCACCATTTCACTGACGTCACTTCAAGCGGCCGAGCTCATGTCCTTATTTGGTACCGAATCGGCCCCTGCATGAACAGGGTGGGGATATTGATTCATCCCAGTGATTCGAATCTTTTGAATTCGTCCAGTGAGTGAACCCTTACATGAGATAACGAGTAAACAATTCAATACAAAAAAAACAACAAAAAAAACACTGTGCGCATTCACGACCGAAACAACTTCTATTATATTGTATTTCGAGCTCATGTCCTTATTTGGTACCGAATCGGCCCCTGCATGAACAGGGTGGGGATATTGATTCATCCCAGTGATTCGAATCTTTTGAATTCGTCCAGTGAGTGAACCCTTACATGAGATAACGAGAAAACAATTCAATACACACACAAAAAACGACCGAAACAACTTCTATTATATTGTATTAAAATTCGTTTCTACATTGTGTATGGTCATCAGACATTTACGCCAGTAGGTGGCGTGTTATGAGTGAATCGATAATTCACTCATAACAGTAGGCCTAATTCACGACAGAAAGTCTTAAAATGCGTGTGTACCAGGGGCGTAGCCATCATTTCAGAAGTGAGGGTGACAGAAATGTTATATATATATATATATTAATATAACATATTTCCTCGCACGACTTTCTGCGCGAGAGCGCCCTCCGGCTTCGAGTATGAATGAAACACACACTGCACGGAGTGTTTAGCGCTCCGTGATGTTCATCTCGCCTTAATCTGGGTCCGAATAAAACATCAGATCATGCACAGACTATACTGTCTCTTTGAATTTAAATCTATATTTATATACACCGGCTCTTGAAAACCTCTATGCGAACACACTTGCCCGAAAAAGTGCGGGGGACGAATTTACGTGATATTAAAAGTGGGGGGACACGTCCCCCGCGTCCCCCGCATAATCTACGCCCCTGGTACATTGTGTATTATCATCAGTCATTTTTACATATTCATAAGCGAAAAATAGTCACTGCATTTAAGTGCACGAGAATAAGTCGTTCACTGGAACACTATTTTCCTTAAAGGGTTAGTTCACCCAAAAATGAAAATTAGCCCATAAATTACTCACCCACAAGGCATCCTGGGCAGGGTGCGAACTACGGGGGAGCTAGGGGGAGCTCGGCTCCCCTTAATAAGACATGGGCTCCCCTGAAAACGGGATTTGTGAAATTTGGGGTGGGGTCTCAAAAAATATTGACAATGTGTTATTTTGACGTGCAATTTCAGTTTTGTGTAACGTGTACTGATGCATGCAACACCCGCTGAGTGCCATGAAACAGCTTGAAAGATCAAAGACCATTTTTAATATAATTCCGACTGGATTCGTCTGAAAGAAGAAAGTCATATACACCTAGGATGCCTTGAGGGTGAGTAATTTATGGGCTAATTTTCATTTTTGGGTGAACTAACCCTTTAAGGCGGCTTCACAATTTTGCTAAAACGGTACAAACTGATGGATTACTTAGGGCACTTGTAGGAACGTGTTAATTAATAGATATGCATGTTTCCTATTAATAGTGCTGCATGCATTAAATCAGATTTTAATACAAATCAAAGGTTAAGACTTATAAAAAAAATTCACAAGGCTTTTAGCAAATTTGCATTTCTTAATGATGTACATTAAAACGATTAGAAATAAAACAAATGGCGCCCCCTACTGTGTACAAATCCCAAAAGATGGTAACACACGCATAACAGATATTACGTTCACACTAACATTTGCTACCAGAAATTTTCTGTTTTAACATTAAGAGGCTGCATGTATTTCTGTTCTTGGGTACAAACAATTCGAACTCAATCTACACCAACACAATATAGAACAGCTTTTTCCCTTCATGCATCAGATCTTCAGCCTCCATTTTCAATAGCTAAGGGTGGTTTATGTCTCACCGAATTAAATAAGCAAGTTCTAAAATAGTAAAGCTTAGTTGCTTGTTAAATTACTCACTTTTATTTTGCATTGCACTCTTTCACATCATGCTGACAGCTTCACCCTCTCTCTCTCTCTCTCACACACACACACACACAGTTCCCCTATTTAGAGGCAGATGTACATTGATATGCAAAACACACCATAAAATCACACATAATTACCCATGTCTTTGCTATTACTTTCAAAAGAGAAGTGCCTGTCTCTGTCCTTTGAGATGTGTGTGAAGCAGAGTGATTTTTCAGTTTCTCTGTGCCACTGTAGATTGCTATATCATCAACCTTAAATGTGCTCTTTTACTGTCTCAACTTGGCCAGTTAGTCTCATTTCATTTGCATTCATCAGACAACAGCCATACATTTATACCTTTTTCACTCCGTCTCTTTGATTTGATTGTGTACCTAAAGAAATTGTAGTTTATGTTGAATGTCTATGGCTTTATAGTAAAATATAAAGATAATTTGATATGGCTTGCAAACATTTTATTTTCTAGAACAAAACCACAGTGGCAAACATTTGAAATATTGTTGTTCTTTCATTTTTGCTTTAAATTCCTTTTTTGTTACTCTCAGAGAGGAATACTCTGGCAACACTCACAATCACAGGCAGCAAATGGCTTCTGTCCATTTGAAGAGATACTGATTTGGATTTACAGAACATTCTTACAAGGCAAAAACATGAACATTGTTCCCTTTGTCAAAGACTTAATTGTGATACAAATGCCAGTGTCACATACAAAACAAAAACATTTCTCCCATAATGCTCCACTCCAAGACGACTGTAGCACAATTAGAACAACACAGTTGTTCCCTCAGAAAAAAAAAATGACACTGTTAAAACAGTGAAGTTATTTTAGTTGAAAAGTGGGAATAACTGAATGAACACACACGATTTGTCAGATGCAAAGAAAACGGCATGAATCTTGATCACATTCACAGCTCAGTAACCATATACACTGTGGTGAAGAATTTTACCTCTGTACTTTATCTCTTAAAGTCCGTATTTTGCATGTGAATTTTATGGGATTTTCACTTTGGACCTACAATCAAGCAATTAATATCACTGAGCAATAATACAAGAGTACCACAAGCATTCTGTGCAAAATTTCAGAAACGGTCAAAAAACAAAAAACAAAAAAAAAAGCATAAAAAAGAGATTAGCATGGTTTCTTATGGTGAAGCAACAATAGATTGTTTCAAAAAGCTCTTTCTATGCGTTATACATTCCTCTTTGTAGGCTGTACCGTGAATATACTACAAACCTAACATAAATGTAAACAAATTAAAGACCAGGTAACACTGATTTACTATGAATGCTTCTATTGATATACACAATCTGGCTGGAAAAGAACAACTACATTTAAAAAAAATGTTTTTTTTATAATGATAAACAAAAATGTAATTGCTGATCAAAAGCAAGTATCTGAAAAATCATAAATTTACCAACAGCAGCCCTTGAGTTTCATTTATGGCTTTGAGCTATGAGTAAAGGATAAGTACAAACACACAAAAATAATTATGCACACAAACCTGAAAAAAAAAAACACCTGCCACATATATGTTTGCACATACAAAGGAAACATATTCCATTACACATACCAACATTAAACTTCAACAAACACCCCACTTAGACTTGAAAAGTCCCTAATGTAGCTTATGTCTGTGCTACAAGTAAAATGTAAATACTGATTAAACAGATTTTCCTAAACAAATGACTGGAATTTCCAAACATATTCCTTCAGAAAAGACTTCATTTACACCATAAGAATGGCTGACATCTGTTTGAGATGACTATTACACGTTCTGACAAATCAGAACACAGATTAAACAATAAAAAACAAATGATGTCAAAAGAAAAGAACGAAAACAACAAAAAAGTAAACTGATAATGCCTTTTAAAAAGATTAACATAAAAATATGAAAACATAATGAATTTATAAAATAAAATAAAATATATTTAAAATATGATTATACCACAATAACCAATGAGTAATTAAACTAAACATGAATATAACAGTCTGGTAAACAACATAAGCATCAACTGGTTGTGATTACCAAGCAGATGATCTTTGAGTGTGATCTGGAAATACCTGCTAAATAAGTGGCTTTGCTACTGGACAGCCCAACGTTACAAAAGACAGACACTGCATAACAACCTACCGGCAAAAACAGCAGAGTTTAGAGATTAAAGTGCTAGACACCAATACTGAAGCACTCTCGCTGACAGTACGGTTAGTTTTTAACTCTTTGCTTTGCCTGTTCACCCAGAGTAAACACACGACAACATTAACAGCACATTCTCTTAACAAAAATGAATAAATTCCCTTCCATATATTTTAGACACAAAAAGCAACCTTAATAACATCTCACCACATTTTTTTTTAGATCTGAGACAATCTGCATCGCTTTTTGGCTTTCTGTATCAATCAGAGTCCAGTATGAAGTGGTTTGGGGTCCACATTCCCACAGGTAAGAGATCACCAGCGACCACTGACACTCGCCATGTCTGAGTGGAACTGGCACGACAGACGACCACTGGCCCCGCCTTCCAGGAAGGAGGAGCGAATGTTGAGTGTATCAAAGAGCTTCCTCCTGCTCTTATTCAACTCTGAGGAGACATTCAAATATCATCAGTAATCCGTCAAGTAAACACATGAGCTTTGTTGCTAAACCTAATGAGCTGCCTCTCTGCCTACATATAGGCAGCTGTATTCTAAAGCAGCATCCTAACTGAAGTGGAACTTCATAAGTTACTTATTTGGAACAATCTACATAGGCAGATACTCTTTTAACAGTCACCAACACACATCACACACAAGTAAATGATGACAGCATTTTTAAGTGATGTCTAGGTAGGCTGGCTCACTAAGTTTGGAGTAAAGTATACAGTATGTACAGTAGTAGTAAAATATACAGTAGTATTACAATTGTATATATACTGTGAATCTATGAAAGGTCATCATGGAAGAAATTGCTTATTTTATAAAAGCAGCGACTTCACATCCTATTCTTTCCACATCTTTCCACAAGTTTACTGACCTGAGATCGCCAGTAACATTTTCCTGCGAGCACCAAATGTTGTGATTCCCAATTCCTTCAGGTCTGGATCCGATAGCGTGACAAATGTTTGCAGATCAATCTATTAGACAACAACACACAGACATACACATATAAATGAACAATTGCAAAAAAAACAGATAAAACCACCAAGGTGAAATAGCAAAGCATCTTACTTTATTTCCAAATGCAAGAAGAAAAATCTACTAAAAATAATCAAGGCTTTCAGGGTTTTCCACACAGTTTTTTTACTAAATGAACACAAGAAGGAATAATATTTAATAATTTTTTCATGCACTACAATGACAATATATTAATATTAATACAGTATTTGCCCAAATATATATTTTTTTTACCAAAACATTTTAATATAAAAATGAACATTTTTTGAGTGATGATGCACACAATAATCTGTTTTGATCATTGCAAACACATGCAAATCTAAATTCATTACTCAAATCTGGTTAATGAATTACCTCCTGCTGCTGGAAGATGTCTGTGTATTTGCCGAGACCGAGTTTGCTGAACAGCTCAGGGAGATCTGTTCCTTTGAGAGATGAACTGAGAGAGCAGCCATTGCTACCAGACATAGAGATACTGTCCATATAATTACTGCTGCTGAGATAATGCTCACCTACTGACCCAAACACACAGATAAAGTGAAAGACAGTACTAGTGAGTAGGCAGTAAATTTGTTGCTTCATGTTTAGAAGGAGTACAAAATCTTTAGTCTTACAAGATTTGTTCTTGATTCTCTTTGAGCTGCTGACAGCAGGGGAAAATTCTGAATGTCCTGGCAGTCCGTTCCCATTGATGTTAACGTTCCCATTCAAATCCCCCCAATTATCGGATTTGGTGTCGTTACCCAAACCCTCCTGACTCCCAGAGTGTGAGACAGAGAGATGAGAGTCCTGAAACCGTATAAACAAAAAGCAACTTTGAAACCCTGCTTTTTCAAATAATTTTTGAAGAGATCATTATCAAAATCCTTAGATACAGCTTCATTTAAACAGAGCAAAATTCAGGCTGCATGTGACTCTACATCAGTGAGTTTGTACCTCATAAGTTGTGCTTATGCTGGGTTTATACGGTACATGGTGTGCCCTGCGCAGCGCTTTCATGCTCTCTGCTGGCATTGATTTAGAGAAGCCCAATCCACTCCAGGTATTTGTGGGGGTCCGAATCTCTGTCACAACCGGCTTCTTCAGCATGGCTATACAAAAACAGCACAGGTGTTTAACCACAGCCTAACTAGTGATCTCATATTCAGATGTTATTTCATGTATATTTTCCCATTCAGATGTTATATTAAGAGATCAAGTCTTTGCTCACCTTTAGTGGCCAGTAGCTTCTTTTTCTCATAGTCAAAAGCCTGAAAAACATTAATACACAGTGTGACTATGTTTGTGTACACTTGTATGTGAGAACAGTGTGTGTGTATATGTGTATATAAACCTGCATATGTGGTGCAAGTCGTCTTTCTGCAGCTCTCTCACTTCCTGGAGCTCTTTTGTCAGCCACTGGATTCTCACAATCAGAATTGGCCAACATACACTCAACACTGCAGACACACATACACACACAAACAAAATTTTAAGTTCCCCTATTATGCAATTTCGAATACTGCCTTTCATGCAGTGTGTAATGTAGCTGTATGTGAATGCAAACATTCTGCAAAGTTATTGTTCCCAAAAGAAAGAATCGACTCTGAACAGCCTAAACGAGTCATCAGTAATTCGAAACCCACTTCCGTGACGGCTACACGTCACATTTGCATAAAGCCCACCTATTTTCTACGTTGTCCGTAGACTTGATCCCACCCTCAAACACTGTATCTTGTTCATGTGGTTAACATCATGTCAAGAAGACACTGTGTCCTACGCTGTGAAAGTAAATTTGTTTTATTTTCACTTCTGAAAGACGACTGCTTCTGTAATCTCGGGGAGTCCAACGCAGGATTCACAAAACGCTTGCTCTTGAAAGATGGCTCAGTACCTAGTTTATTTGGACCAGCTGGCTCCACTGAATCACAACCTGTATGTATGATAAATAATAGATGTTTATATATATATATTTATATATTTATTTTTTTGTATATATTTATATTTTCGAGCAAAATACGGAACTATGTCAATGGGCATATGGTTTCCGGCACGCGCTGTACTCGGTAGACTGATCAAAACAGACTGGGCCATCTGACCAATCAGAGCAGAGTAGGCTCACGGAAAGGAGGGGCTTAGAGAGATTGAATCTTAGAACTGCTTCAAACAAATTGTTTGAGAATCGTTGGAAAATGAAGTGATATTAAATGCATATTTTGAGAAAACAAAAGCAGTTTTTGACCTTGCATAAATGCAAACCTATTGCTGGAAACTCCCAAACCAATATTAGGAACCTTAAAAATAGCATAATTGGGGCACTTTAAGGAGCACTTCACAGCTACAGTGTAACCTTAAATAAATAAACATAACTGAATTGTTATGATGATATAAGGTCATTTTATGATTAAACATACTGAAGAAGTGAGTTCTTGGTTCTCTGTAGAAGTTCCACTGTTTGTCGTTTCCCTGATGAGGCCAGCATCTGCTTCAGCTCACTCCCATTGGCTGAGTGAGACGGGCTTCTGGGCATGCCCACTTCAACAAACGTATCTGAGCCTGATACACAGATAAAGAGTGGAATAACAATGCATCGATACTGTGCAGTGAATTAGGGTTGCAAAAAATGTGAGATAGATAGATAGATATTCTGCATTTACAAATACGCAGTGTAAAGTCATGAAAGCACATTGCCTCTGAACTCTGGAGCAGAGGAAACGTGTTCTGTGGAGTTATAGCTGCAAAGGGGAGACCTACTCCATTATTAATATTTATGTATTTAGAATGTGATGTCATCAAAGTCCCTGTTTGTGTAATGGTCAGGTGTCCCAATACTTTTGTCTATTTAGTGTATAAAAAGTTTGTGTTTTTTACCTTCATCTGTAGATTTATTGGAAATGGATTCTGATTGAGTGTGTCCAATGACTTCCTGGGTTGTGTCACAGTGGGCAGAGTTCAGTGATACAGAGGAGATTCGACTGTACACAGAACTGGCGAGCTGCAACATACATGCAACGTCCAGCAGAAACACAAACAGGAAACATAATGAGTTTAAAACAGTTTAAACAGATGCACTCATTTTGGCATCATCTTATACATAAAGGACACATATGATGCTGCCTTGATTTTGTATAAATACTTATCTTAAAAATCAGCATATTTTAATCTATAATGCCTAAAAATGTTGCCTACACATACAGTTTAGTAACTTGGATGAAGTTTCTCACATGTCCATTGAGATGTTCTGCATTGGCTGGTTTGTGCATTGGTGCGAGTCCAGGTGGAGGGGACGGTGTGTGAGCGTGTGCTTGACTCTGGACCCCAGAGAGCAGAAGACCACTGAGAGTCGACTGAGACACTGACTGCAACATGAGGTCTGTGGAAAACCCTGAGCCAGGGACAAAGAGAGAGAGGGTTATGTAACACACATATATAATATGTGTGGTTGAAAAGAGCACACACTCACCTGCTGTGTTAGCTGATGAACTGAGTGCACTGGCCCAAAGTGAAGCAGTGTGACCAGGAGCATGTGAATGTGTATGTGAGGGTATATGAATGTGCTGGGAGTTGTTCACTGTTCCGTTCTGAATCTTTAACACAGAGCCGTGCCCATTAACACAGTTTGGGTTTGGGGAACCATTAGGAATGGAGCTGACAGATGACCTTAGAAGACCAGCTGATGAAAGAGAGAGAAAAGAAAAAGTGCAAAGTAAATACCAGAAGTATTAGCAATCAGATTTTTAGTGCACAATGTGTATATACTTCAACAGTTTTTTTTAGTATTTAAGTGAGAGACAGCCTAAGACATTTCGACAACTAAGAATATTAGCATACTACTTGGACCCAGTGCTATTTTAGTATCATTGATACACTTTCTGTTAATTTTTTTAATTCAATTTTATTTTTTAGTTTAGTTTATTTTTATAAATTTTTTTATTTATTTATTAATTGTAGTTTTTAATTTAGTTTTAGGTAAGTTTATTTAGGATTTAAGTTTTAGTCTAGTTGAGTTATTTTAACCCTAACCAATCAAAAATCAGAAATTGTACATTTTCAAAAAGTTTTTTTTTATTTTTTTTAGTTTATTTCAAGTAACGAAAATGTTTTTTTTAGGTTTCAGTTTTAATTAACAATAATAAACCTGGTTGGAATTTTTATTTTTTTAATAACAATGCACTTCGCCATTGTTACTTTCTGTTAATTTTTTTAATTCAATTTTATTTTTTAGTTTAGTTTATTTTTTATAATTTTTTATTTTTTATTTTTTTAATTTATTAATTTTAGTTTTTAATTTAGTTTTAGGTAAGTTTATTTAGGATTTAAGTTTTAGTCTAGTTGAGTTATTTTAACCCTAACCAATCAAAAATCAGAAATTGTACATTTTCAAAAAGTTTTTTTTTATTTTTTTTAGTTTATTTCAAGTAACGAAAATGTTTTTTTTAGGTTTCAGTTTTAATTAACAATAATAAACCTGGTTGGAATTTTTATTTTTTTAATAACAATGCACTTCGCCATTGTCTTATCCATAAAGGCAGTGATGCAGCCTTGATTTGTTTACAAATTGTTTTATTACAAGGAAACATAATTTAACCTTCAATACCTAAAAAAGTAGACAAAGTTTTGAAACAGAGCTACTGTTACCAGCACGACTGCTAACTTTTTATTGATATTATGACACGGATCCTTAATGTAACTGTATTGCAAATATCCATAATTTGTGCATGAGAACAACAAGGCTTGAGTCTTGAGAACAACAGAAGGGACTGTTTTAAGTCACACTAATAGTGTGTGAGTGAATGTGGAACACAGGCAAACACAAATACACACATATACAGCTGTAGTTTATTATGGATCTGCTTGGCAGCATGAGTTGTAATCTACAAACACAGACAGTAGTAATTATAGTGACTGCAGAGCTAAAGCAGGACTGTGTATGTTGTATTGATATAAACAGGCCTTGCTTAGAATACACATTCAAGGAATTACTTTTACATCATAAATGTACCTTACACAAGCCATAAAATATATATTTAAAAAAATATCTAAATATACAACTACATTACCCAGAGTGCTTAGCCTCAGTCCGGCTGAAGCTAGGGTGTCCAGTCCAATGGAGCCAGGCAGGGGAGGGGAGGCAGGAGCATGTCCGTTAACAGCCACATGGTTGATAGGAGGAGGCACACAGCTGGACTCCAGCCCCAACAGGATCCTGCGTACCTCATACATACTCCCAGCATTCCTTTCCACGCTCTTTACTATCACAGACTGAGAAAGAGACAAATAGTCAGTGACAGAGGCTAAATGTACCACATATACACAAAAGAGCTGGGTATTTATTACCTTGCTGGGTTGTTTCGGTTTCGGTTTAATACTGATGAAGACGTCCAGCTGCTCCATAAGGGTAGTGACGACCTGAGATGCCACCTCCATCTCCTCCTTAATGTCAAACAGCAACACCAACGGCAGACAGCCCTAAAATATACAGACACACATATACAATTTATCCCAAAAAACACACCTTTGCATGTTATAATCCCAAAACTAGCCTAATTATACCAAGTTTCCTTAAAGTAATGTTCCAGGTTCAATAGCTTTTTTTAAAAATGTGTTATTATTTATAATTATTGTATTTTCATATACTATAATTATTATATTTAATATACTATATGTATTCATGACAATTATAATTATTGTTTAATATGATATTTTTATTAATATTAATAAAATAATAATATTATTTATAATATTTATTATTTATAGATATTTTGTTCAATTGCTGTTGACTGAGCTTAACTTTTGAAATCAGAATATTCCTTTAAATCATTTTTATGAATTGAAATAAAGCTGCAATAAAATAAAATATAAATATTCGATTAAAAAACTTAAATGGAAATTAGATATGTTGCCTTGGCAACTAAATGAAATAACGTTAAGCTGAACTACTAAAATTACTAAAAATTTAAAAAATTTATTAAAATTAAATAAAAATCTTGAAAAAATGACTAAAAACTTAAACTAAAATGAAACTAAATATAACATTCTATAATAGTATATAAATAATACTAAAATAAAAATGCTGATTAGTCTCCTACTCCTTCAGGAAATTCACAATTGATTTTGAAAATATGTCATTTTACTCATTTTACACATGAGACCTCTAAGATAAGATAATAGTCTGAAATGGCTAAATCTGCATTTCCAGTTTTGACAGTTTTGAAAGCAGAGGAGAAGAATAAGTCTGGCATGTGTCTTGAAATCCCCCTGGTTGGGCACGTTGCTAAAGCCTCATGGTCTTCAGCAAGCCCAGTATGAGTATCATCATCTGTCAGTACTTACAGTGACTTTCATCCAAACATCTCTTTCAACATAACATGTGTTCTGTTTCACAGATTGGCCACAAACATAGAGAGAGAGATAGTAAATTAAAGAGCATATGACTGAATAGAAAAAAGACAGACAAACTGTACCATTAGCTGCTGTCTAGCCACACATACAGCGTCAATGCTGCCCTGTATGTAGACGGCAGAGCGGCTAGTGTGTGTGTTGTGAGTGTTGAGCTCGGGGAAGTGTATGTGGGCTCCAGTGTGCTGGGAGATGTTCTTGACGTTGGCTCCGTTGCGGCCCAGAAGGAAGTTGTGGTGCTGGGGTGCGATGTCCAGTTGTGTGCTGACCAGCACTGAGCTGGCCAAAGACCCAGCGAGGTGCTCCAATAACAAAGCCGTACCGCGCTGAAACACACACAAATATGTTAGCACACACTTGATATAGATCTGCA